>NW_026617931.1:0-14632 GCF_000801105.2 Raphanus sativus
AAAGAGTAAAGAGGAATTATATTTCCTTAAATTGATTCACATGTTACAAGGTCTATTTAAAGACTAGACAAGAGGCATTGCGACAAGGGAGAAAAGAATAAACAATGAGATGTACAAGTGAAAGATTAAACAATGAGGAGAGAGGTCTGGTCGATCAGGCTCGTTCAGATGGGCAGAAAAGCGACAGGTCACAACGGTTCCCTGCGCTTGATCAGCTCCTCTCTTCCTTAGAAATCCACGTGACCTTCCTCAGCTTCTCTCTCTTCTCATGTCGACATACTAAGCCTTCCTTGTCTATTTAAATAATACTTCACTCATTTAAAATTTCCCTCTCTCCCTTTGCCTTGCACTTCAAGTGATTACCTTGATATGCACTCTTCATCAAAGTCTCCTTGATAGCGTGTTACTATGTGTTATCTTTTATTCTCTTCATGTCAACACTCCCCCTCAAGCTGACCATATGGAACAGTCAAGCTTGGAAGTCATGAAGCAATCCCTCATTTAAAACCTTGAAGGAAAACCCATTGGACAAAACCTTGCAAGGAAAAAGAGTAGATCACTTCATGAAGGAGAGATCACTGACATGAGAGGTCTATGAGTCCAAGCTTTGGATGAATGAACTCAACAAACCTTGCTGCTGGCTGCCTTGGTGAAGATGTCAGCTAGTTGATCCTCACTCCTTGTGTAGCATGGAAGTATCACTCGCTGCTCTTACTGCTTGTCTCACCTTGTGACAGTCCACTTCTATATGCTTGGTTCTTTCATGGAAGAACTGAGTTGGAGGCAATATGTATTGCTGCCTGATTGTCACAATGCATGATCATTGGCGTGTTGATCTCAATACCCAAATCCTTTAGCAGTCCTTTGATCCATATGAGCTCACTGTAAGTCTCCTCATGGGATCTGTACTCTGCCTCAGCGCTTGAGCAGGACACCACCTTTTGCTTCTTGCTTTCATGTAACCAAGTTCCCTCCAATGAAGGTACAGTAACCTGTGGTTGATCTTCCTATATCAACCCTATCTCCAGCCCAATCCGCATCACAATAACCCACAACCTCAGTGCTCTTGTTGCATGCCATCCAAACTCCTGTCCTGGTGCTTCCCTTAGATACCTTAGGATTCTTTCCACCATGTTCCAGTGATGCACCTTAGGAGCTCCCATGTGTTGGCTTACTTGGTTTATTGCAAAGCATAGGTCTGGTCTGGTGATTGTCAAGTAGATGAGCTTCCCCACCATTCTTCTATACTGCTTGACATCTTGAAATGGAGTAGCTTCATACTCCCCCTCTCGCAGTACCTTGTAGTCCTCTTCTAATGGTTTTTAGCTTTCCTACTTCCAGTTTCCTGCCTCATTTAATGTCAAGTGTGTACTTCCTTTGAGATAAGAAAAGCCCCTCTTTTAGATCGGATTTTCAATCCAAGGAAGTACTTTAACTCTCCCAATCCTTAATATCAAATTGATTTGAGGAAAAGATTTAGTTGAGAATGATACCTTCCTTGTTGCTACCAGTGATGATTATATCATCAACATATACCAGTATGACTATGATACCTTCCTTGCTGGTGAGAGTGAAGAGAGAATGGTCTTGTTGAGACTTCACAAAGTGCCTCTTCCATTCAGTGTTGTGCTTAGCTTGTTGGTACCATGCTCTTTGGAGATTGTTTCAATCCGTAGATGGCCTTCCTGAGTCTAAGCACATTTCCTGGTTTCACCATGTCTTCAAGGCCAGGAGGAGGTCTCATGTACAACTTCATCTTCTAGCTCTCCTTGAAGAAAGGCATTCTTCACATCATTTGCCACAAGTCCCACTCTAGGTTGACTGCAAGTGATAGAACGATCCTTATGGTATGTAGTTTTGCTACTGGTGCAAATGTATCCAAGTAGTCTTCACCATAGACTTGTGTGTAGCCTCTCGCCACCAGTCTGGTCTTCTTCCTTTCTGGCTTTTCCATTGGCTCCATACTTGATTGTGAAGAGTAGCCGGCTTTGTCACTGCTTTCTTCCCTTTGGGAAGTTCACTTTCAAAGAATGTTTCATTCTTCTCCATGGCTCCCATCTCATCTCCAACGGATGCTCCCCACTCCTCATCTTGCATTGCTTCCTCATATGTCTTTGGAATCCATTCCTGATCCAATTCAGTGATGAAGGCTTGATGTTCTGCTGGGTAGTGAGCTAGTGAGCATACTGCACTAATGGGGTGTGCCACGGCTTCTGCATTGAAGTACACTCTTGTCTTGGTCCAATCTGAAGCTGGTTTCCTGATCCTTGTACTCCTTCTAGGTTGTATCTGCTCAGGTTCTGTTTCAGCTTCAGTGACCCCGGTTGGTGCTATCATCTCATCTTGATCATGAGATACTGAGGTTTCTTGAGGTTGCATTGGTTGTTGCTCAGTACTATCACCCCCTTCAGGATCAAGATGAGTGCTCTCCACATCTGTAGCTGCTCTTCAGTAGCTTGTGTTGGAGCCTCACTGACCGGGGCTGGTGATCTAGATAAGCTGATGCCAAGCCTCTCCATCACCACTCTAGGTTACTTGCTCTGTCCGAGGCAGATTGGGATAGATTCTCAAGCTCTTCCCAACTCCTTTCAGCATAGTAGCCCTTTGATTCCAAAAACTTAACATCCTTTGACACTAGGACCCTTCTTGTCTCTGGACATAACATTTGTATCCCTTTTGATGTGTAGAGTAGCCGATAAACATAGCCTTAGTGCTCTTAGGCTCTAAACTTGTTCCTTAGTTCTCCTGGTACAAATACAAAACAACACACCCAAAAACCCTCAAATGATCTATGGAAGGTTTAGTTTTGTTCAGTACCTCATATGGTGTAGAATCAAGGAGGACTCTAGTGGGGTGCGGTTGATAAGGTAAGTGGCAGTGACAACTGCATCACCCCAAAACCTCTTAGGGACATTTGCATGAAACATAATGCTCCTGGCCACCTCCATTAGATGCCTATTCTTCCTTTTTCAGCCACGCCATTGTTGTTGTGGAGTATAGGGACAGCTAGTTTGTTGTATGATTTCCATGCGCGGCTAGATGTTGTTTGAAAGCTGTGCTAGTGTATTCACCACCATTATCTGATCTAAGGATTTTAATCTTGACATTGAAATGGTTAGTGATATAGTTTTTGAAAATTTTTAAAAGCTTCTAGCACCCTATCTTTAGATTGCAACAGAGTTATCCAAGTGTATTTAGACTTTTCATCTATGAATGTCACGAAATACTTATGGTGGTGTTCTCTAGATGCACAAGGGGCAGTCCACACATCCGAATGAATCAAGTCAAAACATTATCATAAATAGTCTTGGATTTAGGAAACACATTTCTACAATGTTTTCCTAGAATACAAGCTTCACAATCATTTTGAAACTTAACACTAGGTAACAGGATGTTCAAGGCATGAGAATGAGGATGTCCTAATCTAGCATGCCACATTACATCTTTAGGGAAATCAGAAACAGAAACAAATGCAACAGATAATTCAGATGCTGGTCTTGTGTCCTCAAGCAAGTATAAATCTCCTTTTGTGACACCTTTTCCAAGCAACTTACTTGAATCAATATCCTGAAAATACACACTGTTAGGAGTGAAAGTAACATGACAATTTAAATCATTTGTGACTCTCTTAACAGATAACAAGTTTGAAGCAAAGGTTGGCATATAAAAGGCTTTTGATTCTTTATCAAATAGCTTAAGATCGCCAAACCCCTTTGATTGGAATTTTATCACCATTAGCTATCATCACATTTCCTAAGGCTGGGACTATGTTTTTAATCAGGCTTAAATCACTAATCATATGATGTGAAGCACCAGAGTCAATTATCAATGGTTTAGCCGATTTTAACAAGTTTAAAACATCACCAGCAGTGTGAGAAGCATTGAGAGAAATTCCAAGAGTTTTAGAGATACCAGATTCTTTTAGGGCCTTGATGAGAGCATCCAAGTCAGATTTCTTGAGAAGTTCATCCAGGTTAGGCCTTGGTGTGTTGTACACTGATGTAGATGCCATGGCGCTTCCACCACCTTGGTTTGGAGTCGCCGGCTCAGCACCATCTGCTGAGAAGTTAGCTCTTGCATCCTGGTACTGTGACCTTGGTTCCTTGAACTTGTTTGGCTTTAGGTGAGGGTGCAGGATCCAGCACTTGTCTTTGAGATGACCCTTCTTCTTGCAGTGGTCACAGATCAAGGATCTCCTGTCCTCTTGCTTGTAGGTTGCTTTGTTAGCTACCACCTCTTCAGCTTGATGCGCCATGTTCAGGTCTCCTTTGTTTCCAAATAGGCTCACTGAACCTTCTTCCTTCTGGATTTGAGCACAAACATCATCCAGATCAGGGAGTTTATCTGCCCTCAAGATGTGTTTGATAAGAGCTCCATAGGAAGTGTTGAGTGTGAGCAACATCCCAAAGACCTTATCTTCTTCACGCCTTGCTAGAAGGATGTCAGGATCCATGGTATGAGGTCTCAGTAGCTCCAGCTCGGCCCAAAGGGACCTGAACTTGCCAAAGTGGGGTTGAAACTCCATGTCTCCTTGGTTGAGACTGTTGAGAGCTTTCTTCACTTCAAAGACCCTTGTCAGGTTGGAAACATTCCCATACACCTTGTACAGTGTGTCCCATAGCTGCTTGGTGGTCTCACAGTAGGAGTAAGACTCCATAATTGAGGGTTCAAGGGAGCTAAGGAGAGCTGAGAGCACCATGAGGTCTTCTTGGCCCCATTTATCTTCATCAGCTTCTTCCTTCTCCTCCTTCTCTTTCCCTTTTTCTCCTTGGACAGTAGGCTTGGAAGGTGCTTCAGTTGTGGCATACTTCCATAGTCCTTTGCCGCCAAGGGCTCTCTTCACCATCCTGGCCCAGAATAGATAGTTAATCCCTTTCAAAGTCACAGGAATGTTGAGGTGCTTGTGGTTGTTGTTGTTTTCATCCATCTTGCTTCCAAATCGCCAAGAACAGGAGAGAGAAAGTTGAAAAATGAATTTGAAACAAGAACAGCAAAATCAGAGTAATTGCGGAAGTAAAAGAAGTAGGTTTCAAGAGCTTTGATGCTCTGATACCATGAAGAATTGTATGAATTAGTAGGAGAAGTGGTGAGAATTAAAGAGACTATTATGGGATTGATTAGTGATGAACTCGCGAGAGAGAATGAGAGAGAGAGAGAGTATCAAAGAGTAAAGAGGAATTATATTTCCTTAAAATGATTCAACATGTTACAAGGTCTATTTAAAGACTAGACAAGATGCATTGCGACAAGGGAGAAAAGAATAAACAATGAGATAGTACAAGTGAAAGATTAAACAATGAGGAGAGAGGTCTGGTCGATCAGGCTCGTTCAGATGGGCAGAAAGCGACAGGTCACAACGGTTCCCTGCGCTTGATCAGCTCCTCTCTTCCTTAGAAATCCCGTGACCTTCCTCAGCTTCTCTCTTCCTTCTCATGTCGACATACTAAGCCTTCCTTGTCTATTTAAATAATACTTCACTCATTTAAATTCTCCCTCTCTCCCTTTGCCTTGCACTTCAAGTGATTACCTTGATATGCACTCTTCATCAAAGTCTCCTTGATAGCGTGTATACATGTGTTATCTTTTATTCTCTTCATGTCAACAAAGTGCTCCTTTACTTGTACTCCCTGACTTTTCTAAAACTTTTGAAATTGAATGTGATGCATCTGGTATTGGGATAGGAGCTGTGTTGATGCAGGAAAAGAGGCCTATAGCTTACTTCAGTGAGAAGCTGGGAGGCGCCACCTTGAACTATCCAACCTATGACAAGGAGCTGTATGCCTTGGTGAGAGCCTTGCAAGTGTGGCAACATTACTTGTGGCCAAAAGAGTTTGTGATCCATACAGATCATGAGTCTCTTAAGCATCTCAAAGGGCAACAGAAGCTGAACAAGAGGCATGCTAGGTGGGTGGAGTTCATTGAGACATTCCCTTATGTCATCCACTACAAGCAAGGTAAGGAGAATGTAGTTGCTGATGCACTCTCCAGGAGGTATGTTCTGTTGTCTTCAATGGAAACTAAACTTTTAGGTTTTGAACATATCAAATCTTGCTATGCTGATGATCCTGAGTTTAAAGATGTGTTTAGGGAGTCTGAGAAACATGCTAGTGGTAAATTTTATCAAGTGAAAGGATTTCTTTTCTATGATAACCGCCTGTGTGTTCCTTGTGGTTCTTTGAGAGAGTTGTATGTCAGGGAAGCTCATGGAGGGGGGTTGATGGGTCACTTTGGGGTCGCCAAGACACTCTCAACCTTGCAAGAACACTTCTACTGGCCGAGCATGAAGAAAGAAGTGGAGAGGGTGTGTGCTAGGTGTGTCGTGTGCAAGCAGGCCAAGTCTAAGGTCCAACCAACAGGTTTGTACACACCTCTTCCTATCCCTACTGAACCATGGGTTGACATCTCTATGGACTTTGTTTTAGGATTGCCTAGAACCAGGAAAGGTAGAGATAGTATCTTTGTGGTTGTTGACAGGTTTTCTAAGATGGCACACTTCATACCTTGCCATAAGACTGATGATGCATCTCTAGTAGCTGATCTTTTCTTTAGAGAGGTTGTTAGATTGCATGGCATGCCTAGGACTATAGTTTCTGATAGGGATTCTAAGTTCCTTAGCTATTTCTGGAAAACTCTGTGGGGAAAGTTGGGAACTAAGCTATTGTTTTCAACTACTTGTCATCCCCAAACTGATGGACAAACTGAAACAGTCAATAGGACCTTGTCTACTCTTCTGCGTGCCATCATTAAGAGTAACATTAGGACTTGGGAAGATTGTTTACCTCATGTAGAGTTTGCATACAATAGGGCAGTGCATTCAGCTACCAAGCTCTCCCCTTTTCAAGTTGTTTATGGATTCAATCCATTGTCTCCTCTTGATTTGTTTGCTTTACCTTTGAAAGAACAAACTAACCTTGATGGCAAGCAAAAGGCCGAGTTTGTCAAGTCTTTACATGCGCAGGTCAGGAAGAACATAGAGGAGAGGACAAAGATGTATGAGAGGCAAAAGAACAAGGGCAGAAAAGAACTGGTGCTGGAACCGGGTGATCTTGTTTGGATCCACATGAGAAAGGATAGGTTTCCTGCTGAGAGGAAATCAAAGCTACTGCCAAGGACAGATGGACCTTTCAAAGTGTTGAAAAGAATCAACAACAATGCCTACCAGATTGATCTAGAAGGTAAGTACACAATAAGTTCTACTTTCAATGTTTCTGACTTGATCCCTTTTGTTGCAGATGAGTTGGATTTGAGGTCAAATCCTTTTAAAGGAGGAGGGGATGGTGTAGCCATGACCAGAGACAGTGAAGAGGAGCTGAGTGAGTCTGATGAGGAAGAGCTGATTGAACCTGAGCAAGGGGATAAAGGTGATACCAAAGAGACTGACTTAGAAGATGAGCTTGAAGCTGGTGATATTGAAGTGAACCTGAACAAGAGAGATCAATCCAATGAACCAGCCAATGTGTGGAGTGGACCAGTGACTAGATCAAGACTGAGAATGCAAGAGAAGAGTCTCCAAGACTTATGCAAAATCGTGGGAGCTGGTTCAAGAGGAGAAGTTCAAGATAAACCAGCCTGTTGGTTTAATTTAATTGCAATGTAATAGGCTTGGTTATGTGGGCTTTCATTTAATTTAAACAAAGACAATTAGGATTAGTAAACCAAGTTTGGGTAGGATTAGGATTTTAAATTGAACCAAATCGATTTGCTTTAGGATTAGATGATAGATTAAACCATCTCGGTTTACATCTAGGGTAGCTAGGTGTTTTCTTTTTATACTTTCACGCAGCTGGAAGAAACACTTTAACTTTGAATCTAATAATTTTCCAGCAACCTTGTTTGCCTTGTCTCTAGCTTTCTCTGTTCAGCTCAAGAACATTGATCTCACTTAAAGGAAGGAATTCCTAGTGAACCTCATCTTAGACAATACAGGGTAATCTTGTGTCTTTGAGTAGCAAACCATCCTTGTCGCCAATCCATAGGCTCAGGGAGACGTCCATAGTTCAAAGGAGTGCTAGTAGCCTCTTAGAACAACCCATATCCATCCACCTTCAAGTGATCCAGAGTTTAAAGCCATACCCAGGCTGCACCAAGGAAGTTGAATAATGTTGAGATGAAGCAATAAAGGTTGAGTAGAAGTGATAAGAGGCAAGAGGGAACCAGACGAGTTTGAAATAAGCAAAGGCTGAGATACCTTGAAACACAAGTCTATCCGTACACATGAAGATAAAGTGGAGTGCAAGGCAAGACTTGGAAGAGTAAACTCGCCATGTTGTGATCAAGAGAAGATACTTGCAATGTTGGATCAAGAGAGACGTTGGAGGATCAGTCACATGATTGGTTAAGGGTTCAAGTCAAAGAGAGACGTTGAGGATAGGTCACTATCCGGGACCACTGATCTGCGCAGTCTGCTCTGATCCAACCTTGTCTTGTTCTTACTTTGTTTATTCATTTGTTTAGTCTCCTCTTGTTTATTATTTCCTTCATGTCGACATAAGCTTGTAATGTGCCTATATATGGGATTGTTCCCATAAACAGATTAATCAAGGAAAGAGTTTCATATTCTCTTTGTCTCTCACTCTCTCGCCAACTCTCTTACTTGTCACAATGCTACAACATTTCTCTCTTTGATCCTCTAATACTATCAATTCTCACATGGTATCAGAGCTTTAAGCTCCTGAAACCTATTTCTTCCGCAAACACTTTGATTTCTCATTTCTATTTTGGGTAAAGTTCATCTTGTTCTTGAGGTGTTCTTCCTTTTCTGTTCCAGAATTTGCCAAAAATAGCAAAGTTCTTCTTTTACTCAAAACTTCTTGTTCTTGATGGATTCTACTGGTGAACACTCACGAATGGTGACCATTCCAGTTACTCTTAAGGGAGCTAACTACCTACACTGGGCAAGGCTAACTAAAACCGCCCTTGGAGGCAGAGGACTCTGGGAGGTGGTGGAAGAAGGCAGGAACAACAAGAAGAAGACTGTCCTAGGAGAGGATGGCAAAGAAGTGGTGCAAGCTGAAGCTGATGACAAGAAGCGGGTTCAAGAGGATCTCCTTGTCTTGTCTATCATTCAACACAGCCTTGAGGCATCAATCTTGGAGTCTTACGCCTACTGTGAGACTTCAAAAGAGCTATGGGATACACTCCAAAAGGTGTTTGGTAATGTATCCAACATTAACCGAGTGTTTGAAGTCAAGAGGGCTATCAACAACCTGTGTCAAGAGGATACTGAGTTTGATAAACACTTTGGGAAGTTCAGATCCCTATGGGCAGAGCTGGAGATGTTGAGACCAGCTACCCTTGACCCGGATGTACTAAATGAGAGGAGAGAGCAAGATAAGGTCTTTGCCTTGCTATTCTCTCTTAACCCCGGGTACAATGAATTGATCAAGCACATACTGAGGGGAGTGAGTCTCCCATCTCTGGATGAGGTGTGTGCTCAGATCCAAAAGGAGCAAGGCTCAGTTGGTCTCTTTGGAGGGAAGAAAGACCTGGTAATAGCAAACCAAGCAGAAGGTGTTGCTAACAAAGGCTACTTCAAACCTGAAGACAAGAAGGTGTGGGTGTGTGACCACTGCAAGAAAAAGGGGCATGGAAAAGATAAGTGCTGGTTGCTTCATCCTCATTTGAAGCCACAGAAGTTCCGGACTGGCACCAATGAAGCAAGAGCTAACTACTCAGGCGACATGGGTGAACCCGGAGCAGGAAATGGAGGAGAGAAGGCTCTAGCTTCCAGTTCAACCAGCTCAACCGTGAGGAACACTCAAGATGAGACTATCAGGCGCTCTGACATTGAAGCTCTCATCAAAATCCTCAAAGATAACTCTGGTAACACTCTTGGTACATCTCTCCATGCGCTTATGAGTAATGTCTCTATGAATGCTTTAACTAGTTCTAAATTGATGAAACCACTAGTTATTGATTCAGGAGCAAGTCATCACATGATTAGTGATGTGAGCTTAATTAAAAACATTGTTCCTGCTCTAGGAGATGTGATGATAGCTAATGGAGATAAGATACCAATTAAAGGCATAGGAGATCTTAAATTGTTTAACAAGGATTCAAAAGCTCTTTATATGCCTAGCTTTGCCTCTAACCTGTTATCTGTGAAGAGAGTGACTAATGATTTAAATTGCAGTGTTACATTCACTCCTAACCAAGTGTACTTTCAGGATATTGAGACTAGTAGGTTGCTTGGCAATGGTGTGACTAAGGGAGACTTGTACTTGCTTGAAGACACCAAGTCATCAGCCGATTTATCTTCTGCTTTAAACTCTGTTTCTGATTTACCTAAAGATGTATTGTGGCATGCTAGATTAGGTCATCCTCATTCTCGTGCTTTGAACATCATGTTGCCTAGTATTTCCTTTAAAACTGATTGTGAAGCTTGTATCTTAGGGAAACATTGCAAAACAGTGTTCCCTAGTTCAAGTAAAATTTATGAAAGTTGTTTTGATTTGATTCACTCTGATGTTTGGACCGCACCATGTGTTTCTAGAGAGCATCACAAATATTTTGTCACATTTATAGATGAGAAGTCTAAGTACACATGGATCACATTATTGCCATCCAAGGATAGAGTCTTAGAAGCTTTCATAAACTTTCAAAATTATGTCACTAATCATTTTAATGCCAAGATAAAGATATTGAGATCAGATAATGGAGGGGAATATACAAGCAATGCATTCAAACAACACTTAGCCAAACATGGGATGATCCATCAAACTAGCTGTCCATACACTCCACAACAAAATGGTGTAGCTGAGAGGAAAAACCGGCATCTCATGGAGGTAGCTAGGAGTATGATGTTCCACACCAGTATGCCTAAACGTTTCTGGAGTGATGCTGTATCAACAGCTTGTTATTTGATCAATAGAACTCCCACCAAAGTTCTGAAGGATCAATCTCCTTATGAGGTACTGAATAACACTAAACCTTTCATTGAACATATGCGTGTGTTTGGTTGCCTTTGCTTTGTCTTTGTTCCAGGTGAACAACGAGATAAACTGGCACCAAAGAGTACTAGAGCAGTGTTCATTGGATATTCTCCTCATCAGAAGGGGTATAAGTGCTTTGTACCAGAGACCAGGAGGGTCTTAATCTCAAGGGATGTAAAGTTCATTGAATCCAAGGGTTACTATGATGGGAGGAATTGGGAGGACTTGGAAAATCTATCCCAATCTGCTTCTGATAGAGCCAGCAATCTCAAGAGGGTTATGGAAAGCCTTGGCATCAGGATACCTAGTGAGAGGTCAACCGGTGTCCAAGAAACAACACCAGCATCAGCAGGGTCCGGAGGGGATGATGATAGCTTGGAAATCACTCATCTTGATCCTGAAGGGGAGAATCAAGCTGAACCACATCAAGAGGATAGTTCAGCGAGTCATGATCAAGCTGAGCCACAAGCTCAAGGGAGCAACATCACAACACTCAAGAGGAGACAGTTGTGAGTACAAGCCAGCAGCATAGTGAACCAGTGATACCTGAGGATAATCCACATCAAGCGCAGCCAAGAAGGAGTTCTAGGATCAGACAACCAGCATCAAACTGGAAGAACAACAGAGTCTACTTCAACTCTCAAGCTGTAGCACATCCAATACAAGCAGTGTGTTCTTTAGCTCAGTATCCGCAAGAACATGTAGTGTTTATTGCGGAATTGGATCAGGAATACATCCCTAAGTCCTATGAAGAAGCAATGGAGCATGCTGAGTGGAGAGAATCAGTGGGTTGTGAAAGTAATGCTATGATCATCAATGACACCTGGTATGAGTCAGAGCTACCCAAAGGCAAGAGGGCAGTAACCAGTCGCTGGATCTTCACTATCAAATACAATGCTGATGGTACAGTGGAGAGGCGCAAGACAAGATTAGTAGCAAGAGGCTTCACTCAGACTTATGGAGAAGACTATCTTGATACCTTTGCACCAGTTGCAAAGCTCCATACAATCAGGATAGTCTTATCATTAGCAGTGAACCTAGAATGGGATCTCTGGCAAATGGATGTGAAGAATGCATTCTTACAAGCTCAAGGGGAGCAACATCACAACACTCAAGAGGAGACAGTTGTGAGTACAAGCCAGCAGCATAGTGAACCAGTGATACCTGAGGATAATCCACATCAAGCGCAGCCAAGAAGGAGTTCTAGGATCAGACAACCAGCATCAAACTGGAAGAACAACAGAGTCTACTTCAACTCTCAAGCTGTAGCACATCCAATACAAGCAGTGTGTTCTTTAGCTCAGTATCCGCAAGAACATGTAGTGTTTATTGCGGAATTGGATCAGGAATACATCCCTAAGTCCTATGAAGAAGCAATGGAGCATGCTGAGTGGAGAGAATCAGTGGGTTGTGAAGTAATGCTATGATCATCAATGACACCTGGTATGAGTCAGAGCTACCCAAAGGCAAGAGGGCAGTAACCAGTCGCTGGATCTTCACTATCAAATACAATGCTGATGGTACAGTGGAGAGGCGCAAGACAAGATTAGTAGCAAGAGGCTTCACTCAGACTTATGGAGAAGACTATCTTGATACCTTTGCACCAGTTGCAAAGCTCCATACAATCAGGATAGTCTTATCATTAGCAGTGAACCTAGAATGGGATCTCTGGCAAATGGATGTGAAGAATGCATTCTTACAAGGAGAGTTGGAAGATGAAGTGTACATGAAGCCACCTCCGGGTTTAGAGCATCTAGTGAAGCCTGGAAATGTGCTTAGATTGAAGAAAGCCATCTATGGTCTGAAGCAATCACCTAGGGCCTGGTATCACAAGCTAAGCACCACACTTAATGGGAGAGGATTTGTGAAGTCAGAAGCTGATCATACCTTGTTCACTCTCACCAGTAAGAAGGGAATCATTGTGATCTTGGTCTATGTGGATGATATCATCATCACTGGCAGTGATAAAGAAGGGATACTTGCAACCAAGGCATATCTCAAGTCATCATTTGATATCAAGGATTTGGGAGAGCTCAAATATTTCCTAGGCATTGAGATATGTCGATCCAAGGAGGGATTGTTCTTATCTCAAAGGAAGTATACTTTGGATTTGCTAAAAGAGGCTGGTGATCTAGGAGGAAGAGCTGCAAAGACTCCACTTGAAGATGGGTATAAAGTGATGCGTGAGGGGGAGATTGATAATCAACCATACACTGATGTCAAGCACTATAGAAGAATGGTTGGAAAACTTATCTACCTCACCATAACAAGACCAGATGTGTGCTTTGCGGTTAATCAAGTGAGCCAACATATGCAAGCTCCCAAGATGCATCATTGGAATATGGTGGAAAGGATACTAAGGTACCTAAGAGAGGCACCAGGACAGGGAGTATGGATGGGATGCAACAAGAGCACAGAGATAGTAGGCTACTGTGATGCTGATTGGGCAGGAGATAGAGTTGATAGGAGATCAACTACTGGATATTGCACATTCATTGGAGGGAACTTGGTAACCTGGAAAAGCAAGAAGCAAAAGATTGTGTCATGTTCCAGTGCTGAAGCTGAATACAGAGCCATGAGGAAGCTTACTAGTGAGCTTATTTGGATCAGGAACCTTCTCCAAGACTTGGGCATAGAAACCTCATCTCCAATCACCATGCACTGTGACAATCAAGCGGCCATACACATAGCATCTAACAATGTGTTTCATGAGAGGACTAAACACATTGAAGTTGATTGCCATAAGGTGAGGCAAGCGGTTGAGCAGAGAATCATCCTTCCATGCTACACCAGAAGTGAAGACCAGCTAGCTGACATCTTCACCAAGGCTGCAAGCTCTAAGGTCTGCGAGTTCATTCTTTCAAAGCTTGGACTTGTGGATCTTTCATCTCAGTGATCCCCTCGCCATTGAAGTGTTCTACTCTTTCCTTGATATGTTTTTGTCCCACTGGGTTTTGCATATCAAGGTTTTAATGAGGGAATGCTTCATGGTTTTCCAAGCTTGACTTGTTTCACATGGTCAAGCTTGAGGGGGAGTGTTGAGATGAAGCAATAAAGGTTGAGTAGAAGTGATAAGAGGCAAGAGGGAACCAGACGAGTTTGAAATAAGCAAAGGCTGAGATACCTTGAAACACAAGTCTATCCGTACACATGAAGATAAAGTGGAGTGCAAGGCAAGACTTGGAAGAGTAAACTCGCCATGTTGTGATCAAGAGAAGATACTTGCAATGTTGGATCAAGAGAGACGTTGGAGGATCAGTCACATGATTGGTTAAGGGTTCAAGTCAAAGAGAGACGTTGAGGATAGGTCACTATCCGGGACCACTGATCTGCGCAGTCTGCTCTGATCCAACCTTGTCTTGTTCTTACTTTGTTTATTCATTTGTTTAGTCTCCTCTTGTTTATTATTTCCTTCATGTCGACATAAGCTTGTAATGTGCCTATATATGGGATTGTTCCCATAAACAGATTAATCAAGGAAAGAGTTTCATATTCTCTTTGTCTCTCACTCTCTCGCCAACTCTCTTACTTGTCACAATGCTACAACATTTCTCTCTTTGATCCTCTAATACTATCAATTCTCACAAATAAATCTCATAGGAGTTGTGAGCAAGAAGATATCCCACTTTCTATCCAGATGATTCAAGATTAGTCTGTTCGGACATATGGCAATATCTTCATGATTCTTATCAAACCAGGAT
>NW_026617932.1:0-14625 GCF_000801105.2 Raphanus sativus
ATGGAGGAAAGACTCAACGAAAGAAGTGATGACATTGACGACACTCTCAACGAAAGAGTGACCAACCTTTGCAGAGCTACTGGTCTCTTGAAGGATGAGATACGCAGTATGCAGAGAAATCTTGAGTACCAAGGCCAACGTTCAGCATCGATCAACACAACTGATACAGAGTCGATCGACAGCGATCCCAGCGAAACGACCGACGTACAAGTTGTAGCATCGATCAATACCGTATCTTTGGCAGATCAGGATCAACAGATTCAAGACCAGCACGAAAAAGACCAACATGCAGAACTACCTGAGCATTCTAGATTTGATTTCTATCAGCATAAGTTAAACACAGAAGATTTGGTCAGAAGGTTGCAAGTCATCAAAGCCGATTTAGCAAAGATATCTCCTACCTGGACAAGATCAGATGATGCCACAAGAAGCTTCACTGCTACTGATTCCACAGATGAGGGAAATGTTTGCCTACCAGCAAACAACAACCCCCACTGCACCCCATGAGTCACTCACCTACCACAGTCAAGCTAAATGACTATAACAAAGCGCTGAGTGGGAGGCAACCCACTGTTATGTTTTCTTTTATTTTTCTTTATTTTATTTTATTTTTCATTTTTGTTTTTTTTTTGGATTTATTTTGCAGTTTTTATTAGATCCAAGTAGAATGATAATTCCATCGACCGACATTCACCATTCATATCGCTTGACACCACACGACCATTACTAACGATCGACGTATACCACTACGAATCGATCGACATCTTGTCGATCAGGTTTATTCATTCTAACTTGTTATATTTATTAATTATGTTTTATTTTATTTGCCTCACCACCGGCTGTGTTACACTGGGACAGTGTAATTTAAGTCTGGGGGGAGGAGTTTACTAATATGTGTTTTTATTAAGGTTTTTATTCAAATTGTTTTTCAAAATAATTTTTCGTATAAGTATTAAATAGGAACATTGATATGGATTTATATTTGATTGTCTGACCACTCTTTAGCACCATTCTAGACTACTGATTGCAGATAGTACTAAAGATGCTAAAGTGGATCAACATGTCACCTATATTCACTAGCTAAGATTGTTTGAAGGAACCAAAGGTGACCTCCAACACTAATACTGACTTATTTGCTTGTCTTGGGGATTGGAAATCACTGGATCGGAATCCTCCTACAAGTCTGGAAGGTAAAGAGTCTGTGTGTTTCTGGTTCCCTTCCTTCTCTCTCTTCGGCATCTCGAGATCTAAGTTTATGTTATAAAAGATTGAAATGATTTCTTGAGAGGCAGAGGGGTAGGAGTGTCTCCTGCGACCCCATTATTCTAAATCTCAAGGATGATCACACATTGTGGAAATGAGGGATATGTAAATTACCAAAGACCCCATTATTCGCTTCACTTTGTCAAAAATGTATGAGTTACAATGCAAATGTCAATGAGATGGACTAGATGACCTATGTGGCATCGAAACCTGTTGAAAATGAAACTAATAAGAGATTCAGAGAAGAGAGAAGAGGGGAGAAAGGGATCAGAGAAGACTACCTGTGTGTTCAGATACTTGTTTGAGTTGAATCCATGTGTCCTTTGATCGATACTCCCAAGGTAAAACCTGCACTTTTATTTTATGTTAAGAAATGAGGTTAGTAGAGGGGAATGTCATATGAGAATTGCTAAGTTGTTGACTAGATAAGTTTGGTTGCTAAGCTAGGATAAGGCATAATGAACCTCTGTGATTAGGATGTCTAGACATGAATTGCAAACCCATAGAGTGATGACTTCAATATATTGAATCTTTGAGTTCCTGCTATCTTCAAACCTTTACCAAAGACTACTGTTTTTGCTTGAGGACAAGCAAAGGAGTAAGTCTGGGGGAGTTGATATACCATGGATTTCACCCGTTTTTAACCATGGTATACTAGTATTTTATTATATATTTAATCTGTTTTCTAGCATGTTAGGTATGTTTAGGTTCAGGAGCATTTTGTGAGAAAGTGATGTTTTTGGAGCATTTTGGAGTGCAAGAGATGATACACCCGAGTTGACCATTCAAGACTAAGTCGGAAATCAATATTGCGATTATAATCGATCGATACTCATCTTGAGTTGTCGATCGATGTAGCTGAGAAGATCCGCGTACTAGAAGATTATAATCAATCGATACACATCCAGTGTTGTCGATCGATATCGAGGACGAAATGGTTTAGCCGACTACTTCACCAAGACTTCACAAAACTACGAGATTGCCCCTGACGAGTTTTTAACCTAATGGAAATGCTTAAATATTCCTGCTATGTGTCTTTTGACGGCAACCTTCGAAAGAAGCAAGCTTTTAACAACCCTCAAAGCAGAGAGTATGAGAGAGAGACTAGAGTTTTATTTGTTTGAGAGATTGGAGATATTTCTCATCTCCTTTTGTATTTCTACTTTATTCTATCTATGCAATTCTTTCATCTATCTATTGTTATGAATTGCTTAGGTATGTCTGAGTAGTCTACTTGTTAGATCTAGGGTTCAAATAGGTTTGTGGGATTAGCCCCAAACTATAATTGCTAAGTTGTGATACTCATCAAATGGATTTCACCCTATGCTTGTTTTAGATTAGCTAACTAGAACATAGATCACTAGGATCTTTGATTATCTTGAATTATCCATTTCTGCTTGCTTGTCTCCCGTTGAGAAGAACGACAGTTCCTCCTTGAGACCTTGTGGTCATATTCGGCTCGCGCCTAGGCAGATCTAGAAGCCGTCGATCGATATCCCGACAGGTGAATCGATCGGCGCTGCGAAAGGTGTATCGCTCGATATCTCAAAAGGATATCGACCGACTCTTTTTCTGTGTCATCATGCGAAAGGTGTGGCCAGAGATCTAGATTATTTAACCAGTGATACTTCACTTGAGTTAAGCGGCTGAGATCTATAGTATTATGCAAGCAACTTGTTAAAGCATTTATAGAGATTATAATCTCCATTCCTGAATAGAAACCCTATGTCTAGTACTCTTTATCACATTTGAACAACCCATCAAATTGTTAGTTAGAGAAACTATACCTTGCTCATTTTAGGAATTGTTATTTTTATTTCTATCATATAAACCAACCTTGCCTAGGATTGATTAGTAGATTTTATTTAATTGGTTCCCTAGCTCCTCGTGATTCGATCCCTAAGTACTACAGCTGTACCTCTTATTTGAGAGAGTAAGCTCTACTGGGTAATTTGAGCACTATCAGAGTCCTACAAGTCTTAGCCCAATGATTATTCATACCACACCTGTGACATACTGATTTGGCCGGATTGGTCGAGTTGGTCGAATGAGATGGTTTAAGGGATGATCCCCGGCCTCGACCATGGCCTCGTCCAAACGACGAGCCTCGCCCACGGTTGCGGTCTCGACCATTATGGTCTCCTCGCCCACTGCCAAATGAACCTCGACCATGGCTTTTCTTATTTTCTTGACCACGGCTGGACTGGACGTGATTCACTTCAGTCTCGTCCTCTGTAGCCGTGTGAGCTTCAGGTAATGGTTTAGATCCTGGAGGTCTCAACTCACTGTTTCTCATCAGTAATTCATTATTTTGCTCGGCAAGCAATAAGCATGAGATTAAATTTGCATAGGTTTTGAAACCTTTCTCACGATACTGTTGGTGTAAAAACATATTATTTGTATGGAAAGTAGAATATGTCTTTTCAAGCATATCCTCTTTTTTAATAATCTCTCCACACAGTTTCAACTTTGAAACAATCTTAAATAATGCCAAATTATACTCGTCCATGGATTTAAAATCCTGGATCCTGAGATGCATCCACTCGTATTTAGCCTTTGGAAGCAACACCGTTCTATGGTGATCATATCATTGCTTTAATTCATTCCAAAGATCGAGGTGATTCTCAATTGTTAAATACTGATCTTTGAGACTCTCAATCAGGTGATGGCGGATCATGTAGATCGCTTTATATTTATCTTTATCATTAGATAAGTTCCCTTCGGTAATTGTTTTACCGAGGTCTTTGGATCTTAACATGATCTTTGTATCCAATGCCCATTGTAAATAATTATCTCCAGAGAGATTTAGGGCTTGCTAATCCAAGTTGTTGATCTTAGACAAAACATATATATACTTTTAGAAAATTTTTATAGCTTTATATAGCTTTATATAAATTCTTTATGTCACAAAGACCAGAAAAAAAAATTCTAATAAGTATTTAGATGATGTTTTGATGCAATCCGAAATTATAATATATGATGCATACAATATAGTTAATGATGCATGCCATGTAAACCGGATTCATAACTTAGCAAAAAGATTCTAAGTGTTTTCATGATGCAGTCGATTTAAAATGGTTTATAATTTTGTAAAAGAATTTAAACAATAGAAATTTGTATCATATTCTATCAGACAGTTATTCATACAATCAAAATTCAAAAATATAGTAATCTTTAATATGCACATAATTTTTTGTGGTTCTAAAATTGATATCACTCAAATTACCCTGAGGAGCGATTTATATTCTCTCAAATAAGAGGTCGAGTTGTAGCACTTAGGATCGAATCCACAGAGAGCTAGGGCACACACTAGACTAGAGATATTAAGATTTAGCTAGGCAATCGGTATTAAAACAATAAATATAATGTAGCAATAAATATAGCAGTAAACAAGATAAACAAGACAATTGTTCAGCTCTGCAGAGAGTTGTTTGATGGAAGGATGGTTAGCTAGACTTAGGGATTTATCAAATCAAGAGATTCAAAACTTCAATTCAAGGATGCTAAGGGTTTATGGATTCAGTTCTAGAACTCGATTTTAATAAGCAAGTAATCTAGCTTTCGCATGCAATTACAAATCAGATGCCTAAGTCTTTGTCCCTGCTGTCGCACGCGAACAAGGAGTGAGTATCGATCGATGCTATGGCCTGAGCGTCGATCGATACTACCTCAGACAATCATTGACGACCTAATCGATTATGTTCAACTAAACCCTAGACCAACTGCGTATGCGCCTAGGTATCTAATCCAGCAGAGTTCAGGTTCCGTTAATTGATGGTACTTTCGTGCCTCTCAATTGTCCTATGATTCTAGGTTCAAGCAATTAGTCACAATGTGCTTTTCTAACTACTCCAGATCCTAGTATTACAAATCACCCAAGTGTAGAGACCAATAAATAACCTAGAAATCTAATTGATTATCAGTTTGATATTAAGCTCATGAAATCCCTAAACCTAATAAGATGAATTACTCAGACATGGAAGCAATAGAAGAAATCATAGTTTGAATAATAATAAATATGAAATCAATGATAAAACCAATGGAGTTCCAATCAATCTCTAAAGGAGAATTGATCTTCTCTTCAAACCCTAATAGAAAACAATAGAATAGAATAATAGAAAAGTTTAGCCGTCAACAATGGCTTAGAAAACACATAAATAGGATTTCTGGTCAGCCAAGGGTATTTTGGTAACTTTGTAGTGGCTCCTGGGCTTCAGTCGGTCATTAAAAATACTCGGCCCGCATTCTGGCATCCAAATCGATCGATATGCAGTGTGTTGCATCAATCGATATGCATTCCTCTTCTCGACAGCTTCCTCTCGCGAGACAGACTGACCACTCTTCAGTAAAACATGCATAACTTCCGATCTAACCATTGGATTTACCTCAGACCGGTGGAATTAGAAAGCTAACTTAAAGCTCTATCTTGTGTCAAAATATCAGCTCAATCTCACCGTGGTAATGTTTCCATCCATAGATAAACATCTGATGCGTCTGTGCAGCTCCGCACTCAAAAGGCTCCAAAAGACACCAAAATCACCACTTTCCTCCGAAACGTCTCTGAACCTGTAAATACTCTAAATAGGCTCTATATTGTAGTAAATAGTATCTAAAATACTTATATACCATGGGTAAAATCGGGTCAAATTCATGGTATATGAACTCCCCCAGACATACCCTTTTGCTTGTCCTCAAGCAAAACCCACAGGTATTCTCTCTGAAAGAGGTTTGAAAACAGCAGGGACTCAAAAGATTTTAAAAACTTAGTCATCATATCTTTAGTAGTGCAAGCCAAATCATATACATCCTAACCTTAGAAGCACATTATATCATATCCTAGCTTAGCAACCAAATTCATCTTGTCAACAACCTAACAGATACTGTCTAACAATCCCCTCTACTAACCTCATTTCTTAAAAATTTAAAAGTGTAGGCTTTACCTTGTGAGTATCGATCACATGACACATGGATTCAACTCAAACAAGTTTCTGAACACACATGCAATCTTCTCTCTTCTCTAAATCTCTATTACTTTCAATTTCAATGAACTTCGATGCTGATTCAGACAATCTATTTCATCTCATTGACATTGTGGCATTTGTAACTCATACATTTTGACAAAGTGTAGCGAATAATGGGGTCACAAGTAATTTACCTATCCCTCGTTTCCACAATGTGTGATCATCCTTGAGATTTAGAATAATGGGATCGCAGGTAATTTACCTATCCCTCTGCCTCTCAAGAAATCATATCAATATTTTCTTTATAAACTTAGATCTTGAGATGTCGAAGAGAGAGAATGAAGGAAACCAGAAGCATGCAGACTTTTTACCTTCCAGACTTATAGGAGGATTCTGATCCTATGTATACCAAGCCCCAAGACAAGCAAATCATGTCAAATTATGTTGGAGATCAGCTTTGATTCATTCAAACAATCTCAGCAAGTGCAAACATAGTTGACAGGTTGATCCACTTTAGTATCTCTAGTACTTCTGTAATTAGTAAATCTAAGGCTGGTATAGAAAGTGGTTAGATGACAAGTAATAAATCTAGATAAGATCATTGTTGTTGTAAATCAGTGAGAAAACTTATCTTATTAATGATCAAAGAGATCTATATTTATACATAGTTTAGACCGTCATAAATAGACCGTCATAAGATAAATGGAAAACTAGCTTTTCCTAATATAACAAGGAAAAGGTAAATACAATAATGGAAAGATTACAAGATAATAGAAATATGGAAACTATCTATTTGCTGTTCCTCTCTCCTCTTTGGCGCTTGGACTTGTATATCCGGGCCTGGTTATGGATCGTCCACCAAATGATTTATAACAATTGTCTCCTTCTTGACTCAATAAAAAATTTTGAAAACATTTTTTAATAAGACTCATAAGACTGGTCTAAAGAGTGGTCAGATGACAAGTAATAAATCGAAACAGATCATCATCCCCTTCTTGACTCAATAAAAAAAAATTGAAAATATTTTAAATAAGACTCATAAAGTAGATAATCATCAGTAACCCTCCCCCCAAACTTAAATTGCACTATCCCAGTGTAAAACAGTCGGAGTTTATAAAATCCATATAATATTAATGCGAAATTTAACAAGTTAGAACGTCATACCTGACCGATACCATATCGATCGATATAGTTGAATGCGTGTCGATCGATGGCTATGTTGTATCGTCGATCGATGTCGAGTTGGTCGCGTTGGTCGATAGAGATGGCAACCGTCTACTCGGATCTTTTTGTTTTTTTATACTAACTAAAACACAATATTAGTAGAACCACCCCCAGACTTAAACAACACTGTCACCAGTGTTATACAGTCCAAGATTGGTGGGAAACTAAACCATAAGTACTAAGGTTAACAAGGTTTCGCGAGTATACATGCGATTGATGTGAGTATCGATCAACACAGTTAAGTGGCGATCAATGCCTTATGAAGCTCTGTCAAGTGACACCGGCCGGTTGTCGATTGATGCTGGTGCATAACACATGAACTTTGGATTTTTTCTCCCTTTTTTTACCTGAAATAAATAAATAATAAAGTCAGTAATAATTTTGTTTACCTACAATAAATAAGAAAAAATATCAGTAGCATATGAATATAAAACCAAATTTAAAATAAACCTAACAGTGGGTTGCTTCCCACTCAGCTTTTAATTTTAGTCATTAGCTTGACTTTTGGAGATTTGATTTAGTCCGGGTGAGGATATGAACTTGCTCCAAAACAAGTCTATGTATCTCTCTTCCTCATTCTATTGATGTAGTTGGTGAAAGCTCTTGCAGAAACTTCCCCTTTGTCTCTCAGCTCTGGATCACATAGTACTCTAACCTTAGTAAAAGAAGCTGGACCTCCTCTGTAGCGCACCTTATACTCAAGACTTCCCTCTTGACACTGAGAAGGAACTAGTGATAGGAAATTTGCATCTTCATTCTTCTTCTTTTTCTTCTTCCTCTTCCTAGTTCTTCTCCCAGACTTAGACTTTTCAGTCTCGTTGTGTTCTGAAATTTGGAGGGTATCGATCGATGCTGCGAGCTTCGTGTTGATCAATTCGTGAGGCTCATTGTCGACCGATGTTGAAAGATGAATGTCGATCGATGCTGATACTAGTTTTGCAGGCTCGCGATCTGAATCAGCTGGAGGTGCTGGATCTTCAAACATCTCTATGTATGAAATAAACTCCTCACTTTTCTTCTTCTCCACGGGATCATAGAAGACAGTTTCATCAACATTAGTTAGACACATCTTATTATTCTTAAGATCACAAACTGCCCACACTGTAGCCATGAGGGCTCTTCCAAAAAGAAGGGAAGATGTCTTGCTTGATTTGAGCTCCACGACATGAAAGTCCACAGGAATAGTGCATTCCCCTATCTCCACCTTAACATTCCTGATCATGCCTGCTGAGTTTGCTTTGGAGTTATCCACAAAAGCGAAACTATCTTTTGAAGGTTCCATCTTTAATCCTAATACTTCAGCAGTGTCTATAGCCATGATGCTGATTGCAGATCCAGTATCGCAGAGAACGTTTGGGAAATCGTGGTTTTGTATAAAGCATGGAATCAGAAACTTCTCAGGATCTTGTTCCTTCTTTAGAGTCCTCTTAGGCTTACGTCATACCTTGTTGAATAATAGCTCAATGTACTTTTCTGTTTCTCTGCTCTCTCTAAAGAAATTACCAAGTTTGTACTGATAATAGGCCTCCTCGAAAGTCATACCCTTAGGAACTCTCTTCACCCTCTTGTGAAATCCATCAAGTTCAACTTTGTTAGCTTCTCTCCTGAGGTGTTTGGGAACATAGAGTTTCCTAGTTTTCTTCTTCTTCCCAATTGGAATTTCTTCTTTCGTTGCCTCCCGTTCTAAGACAGGTTCATGTTCATCCATTTGGTGTCGATCAATACCAGGTTGGTGTTGTCGATCGACACTCTCAACGAAAGAGGTTTCAGCTAGAATCGATTGCCCTTGCTCTGGTGCATCTGCAGGTTGCTGTCTGGTCTTCTCTGTCGCTTTTAAGAAAACTGATGTCTGGGACGAGTTTTGAGTTACACTCAAGTGGTGTACATTAAGGGTTGGTAAACGCACTGGATATGTTATGGGCGGCTTTCGATCGATGCTCGGCTGCTGTTATCGATTGATTGTCTCCCGTTGTTGCCGATCGATTCTATCTTGCTGTTGTCGATCAATTTCAACCGATTTAACTCGAGTTAGGCTGGGAGGATGTGGGTGTCGAGCAGCGAAATCTGAGTGGCTCTGAATTTGAACGGTTTTGCATGATCCCAAAAGTGGTGTCGATCGATGCGTGTCTGATGGTGTCGATTGACACCAATACGAGCTGCCAATGGACATAGAACTTTCAACCATAAAAGCTTCTTCTACCAGTTTCTCATGCTCGACCACTTCTCTAAAATCATCATCTAAGGTGGAATCAACTTGATGTCTCTCAGACATCAGATGAACAGTGTCGGGATGAACAGTGCCTCGATGAACAGTACCGCGATGAACAGTGTCATGATGAACAATGTCGTGATGAACAGTATCGTGATGAACAGTACTTCGGTGAACAGTATCAACCGATGTCAGGTGAACAGTGTCAACCGATGTCAGGTGAACAGTGTTTTGGTGAACAGTGTCGCGATGAACAGTGTTTCTGTGGACAGTATCGATCGACGTCGGATGAACAGTATCGAAGTGAACAGTTCCGGGATTAATAGTACTAGGTGAACAATGATGAACAGTATCGCTCGAAGCTTGGTTAACTATGTCGATCGATGTCTCTTGGAGAGTGTCGATCGATGTCTCTTGGAGAGTGTCGATCGATGTGGGGTGGACGGTGTCGATCGATGTCAGATGAGCAATGTTGTTCCTTTGAAGAAGAGTTTCTCGCTTCTTCACAGCTTCTGAAGTCTGATAAACTTGGGTGTACAACATATTGACATGGGTAACTGAGGTTTCAAATCTTCCAATCACCCCTTTGCAGAAAAATCCAAACACTGATTCATGCGTTTAGTCATCTTCTGTTGATCTTTCAAGAGCTCCTTAAGCATTAGTTCCATCTGTTGTATATGGCACTGATCCTCATCCTGGTATACAGCTTGCTCCACAAATGAGACTTCATGTAAAGCACCAATTTCAGCCTCATCAATTTTGTCATTATCCACTACGGCTTATTTTTTCCTATGTATATCCAGATTTTGGACACTGTTGCTAGACACCATATTCTTAATCAGTCTCTTAGCTTTCTCTGGAGTCATTGTCTCAAAGTTCCCCTCGCTTGGAGTGTCCATCATAGAATGATATCACACTTGGAAGAACATGAGAAGAAAAGCAATTCCTCCTTGATGCTTCTGGTACTGATTGACATGTACCTGAAAAATAAGAAAAAAATTTCGTAAATAACTTAAAACAGTAAATAAAACCTAGACTAAACCTATTGATCAAGTCTAATGGCGATCGAAGCTCCCCGGCAACGGCGCCAAATTTGATATCACTCAAATTATTCTAAGGAGTGATTTATACTCTCCAAATAAAAGGTCGAGTTGTAGCACGTAGGGATCGAATCCACCGAGAGGTAGAGCACACACTAGACTAGAGATATTAAGATTTAGCTAGGCAATCAATATTAAGACAGTAAATATAATATAGCAATAGATAGAGCAGTTATCAAAGCAGTAAACAAGATAAACAAGACAATTTCAGCTTGGCTGAGAGTTGTTTGATAGAAGGATGGTTAGCTAGACTTAGGGATTTATCAAATCAAGAGATTCAAAACTTCAATTCAAGGATGCTAAGGGTTTATCGATTCAGTTATAGAACTCGATTTTAATACGTAAGTAATCTACCTTTCGCATGCAATTACAAATCAGATGCCTAAGTCTTTGTCCCGGCTATCATACGCGAACAAGGAGTGAGTATCGATCGATGCTATGGCATAAGTGTCGATCGATACTACCTCAGACAAGCATTAACGAACTAATCGATAATGTTCAACTAAACCCTAGACCAACTGCGTATGCGCCTAGGTATCTAATCCAGCAGAGCTCAGGTTCCGTTAATTGATGGTACTTTCGTGCCTCTCAATTGTCCTATGATTCTAGGTTCAAGCAATTAGTCTCACTGTCGTGCTTTTATAATTACTCCAGATCCTAGTATTACAAATCACCCTGTGTAGAGATCTATAGATAACCTAGAAATCCTAATTGATTATCAGTTTGACATTAAACTCATGAAATATCTAAACCTAACAAGATGAATTACTCAGACATGGAAGCAATAGAAGAACTCATAGTCTGAATAATAATAAATATGAAATCAATGATAAAACCGATGGAGTTCCAATCAATCTCTGAAGGAGAATTGATATTCTCTCCAAACCTTAAGAGAAAAAATAGAATAGAATAATAGAAAAGCTTAGCCGTTAACAATGACTTAGAAAATACATAAATAGGATTTCTGGTCGTCAAGGGGTATTTTGGTAACTTTGTGGTGGCTCCTGGGCTTCATTCGGTCATTAAACATACTCGGCCCGCATTCTGGCATCCAAATTGATCGATATGCAGTGTGCTGCATTGATCGATATGCATTCCTCTTCTCGACAGCTTCCTCTCGCGAGGCAGACTGACCACTCTTCAGTAAAACGGGCATAACTTCCGATCTAACCGTTGGATTGACCTCAGACCGTTGGCATTGGAAAGGTAACTCAAAGCTCTATCTTGTGTCAAAAGATCAGTTCAATATCACCGTGGAAAAGTCTCCATCCATAGATGAACAGCTGATGCGTCTGTGCAGTTTTGCACTCAAAAGGTTCCAAAAGACACCAAAATCACCAATTTCCTCTGAAACGTCCCTGAACCTCTATATTGTAGTAAATAGTATCTAAAACACTTATATACCATGGATAAAATCGGATCAAATTTATGGTATATCAAAAATGCATGTATTGATGATTATAATTAATTATATGATGAAATGATAATTTCACATGATTTCTATTGGTTGAATAACTAAACATTCATACACAAACCAAAACATATAATTTATATAAAATGCACAAATATTTTTCAAAGATCCTAAAATGACTATACAAACTTCACTAAATGATAAAAATTAGAATATATTTAAATCTAGAAGAAAACATATAGTAAATTACTAAAAATATTAAATTAGTACATAAAAATGTGTGATGTTTTTATTGACTCTATTGACTTTATTTAAATGTCAAGCATTTTAATTTTACTATAATTTTTAATTCGGGTTAAATTCAGTTTAAATTTTTAGGTATTAATGTTTTCTTTAACCCTTAATACAAAGTTGATAAATAAATTGGAACATGATTTCTTAATTAGAAAACAAATTTCACAAAATCATTGCAAAAAAAAATCCTACAACTGTAATAAAATATTTCTTTTTTTGTATTTTATGTTCTTTATAAAACTAAAACATCAAATAAATAAAATTCGTGCATATCCATATCTGTTTTGTTATAAGCTATGGTCTTCAACTAACTAAATATGTAATGGGAAAGAATTACATCCTATATCACATTCTAACTCAGTTGTGTCTACTAGGACACTTTTTTGTCTTTTTTCAATCAAAGCACATGCGAAAGTTCATTTATACCCTCTCATCACATGTTCTTTTTTTTCTTGATCCTAACAAGTCTCAGTATTTTATTTCATTTTATTTAGACAACAATTTTCTTTTTCTTTTTTAAATGTTTATTAATTAAATCTTATCTTTTACTTTCATTTTCCTTTCATGGCTTTCGTTTCAGTTTCTTCTTCTCCGATCTCCTTAAATCCAAACTCTCACTTTCATTTCCAAACTTTTTCAGTCACCAGCGTCCTCCTTCTTTCTAAATTGATTTTGTATTTACCGTTCTTTTTTTTTTCTGTCACAGGATTTTGTATTTATCTAAAACAGAGATTTTAGCTTTTCCCTTAACTTTTTCTGATAATAACAACTCAGAAACCCAAATCTGGGATTCGTGAATAGTTTTTCAAAGAGCTTTTCATATTACAAAGATAGGTTGGATTGTGAGTTGATAGGAATTGGGTCCGTTGGTGATTTCGTTTGTGCCTCCTCTTCAGATCTCCAACGACCATGTGTTTCAGATCTCTAGCGACCATGCACGTCTGATTCTCGGGACCCTTGGTTCGGTGCTTAGTCTGACCCTGGTTCGAGATATAACATAGGAAGTTGATTCCATCAGAGTTGATTGCATGCTTCTGGAGGGTTTGCAATTCGAGATATAACAGAAGAAGTTGATTCCATCAGAGTTTATTGCAGGCTTCTGGAGGGTTTGTAATGGATGAGCAAGCAAGTTAAGTGGAGTACATCTTTTAAGAGTTACTCAAGAGGTTTGTGTTTTTTTCTCAAATTCAATTGTAAACAGTTGCTGATTTGGTCTTGAAATTGGTATAACTTTCTAGGTTGAGCAAGCTAACCATTTAATTGACTCACGGTGACCAATAGCGTTGTGTTCAAGATAAAGTGCCTACTATGATCTTCATCCACCTCCTCGTGGTCTCAAAAGTATTAACTTACAAGAAAGATTCAATGCATATTAAGCATGTACATGTGCATATTAAGCATGTACATATGGACAGTGACACCTAGGTGTACACATGGATACATGATACTTACGTACACAAGTAACAAAACAAATTCAATACTTGTCAATGGGTCTATATAGTGTTTATGTGTTAAGTTTTTTGTTGCTTAAAGCTATATGGTGTGGAAACCGAAATTCACACTGTCGATTTTTGTTAAGTTAAAACGTAGGAAAACTAAGTTGACCTAGTTTTCCCCGAGGATCCCGGCTATCTGCTGGGCCACGCACGACAGAGTTAAGACAAGTCTAATACGAGAATAAATGCGTAAAATGAATAGAGCAAAAAGAAAGAATCTTATTTCCGAATCTGCGGAGAACGTTTGGTCAACAGGTCGAGATCACGGCCACAAGAGCTGTCGATCGTCGCTAGTCTTAGAACCTAGATCTAACCTAGTTGAGTCGCAGCTCGCTAAAAAAGGAAATAAGCGCCTAAGTTCTAAATTGCTCTGGAGTAGTTTCTTTCTTCTGATTTCGGATCCCCCTTCCTCTGCTCCTAGCATTGCTTATATACTCCCATAGGACGGTCTATCCTTGATGGGCTGAGTCTGCCGTGGGCTGGAATTTTTCCATTTTCGTCGGCTTTCGTGCTTATCGGGAAAGTTGACATTTATCTTTTCGGAAAGTTGACATTTATCTTTTTGGAAGTTTAACATTTATCTTGTCAGGCGAAGATAATCGTAAACCGCCGCATCTATCTTTTTAGGAAATCGTAAACTGGTTGTCCGATCGGAGTTGGTCCCCTT
>NW_026617933.1:0-14625 GCF_000801105.2 Raphanus sativus
GCAAGGAATAAAATGAGCCATCTTAGAAACCTGTTCCACCACGACAAAGATGGAGTCCTTGTTCTGATCTTTGGCAAACCTAAAACAAAATCCATGGAATATCTACCAAGGTAGGTCAGGAATAGGTAAGGAAATGTAAAGACCATGAGGGTGTACCTGGATTTAGCTTTGAGACAACAATGCATCTTGCGCATAGGCTTCTCAACATCTCTTCTCAAGTGTGGCCAGTAGAAGTGCTCTGCCACTATAACTCAATGTTTTGTCACGTCCAAAGTGTCCCATAAGTCCACCACCATGTGCTTCTCTCAAGATCAAGTCTCGCATGGAACCTTGTGGGATACACAACCTCTTGTCTTTAAATAGAAACTCATCATGCTGATAGAAAGATCCAAATGCTGCTTGCTTGCATTGCTTGTAAGTGTCTCCAAAGTCTGGATCTTCTTGGTACTGCTCTTTGATGTGTTCAAACCCCATTACCTTGGCTTCCATCAAAGATATAAGCGCATGCCTTCTTGACAAAGCATCAGCTACAATGTTCTCTTTTCCCTTCTTGTACTTGATGATGTAAGGAAAAGATTCCACAAACTCTAGCCACCTTGCGTGCCTCTTCTTCAAGGTAGTTTGTCCCCTCAAATACTTGAGTGTCTCGTGGTCAGTGTGGATCACAAACTCCTTAGAGAGTAGATAGTGCTGCCAAGTCTCCAATGACCTCACTAGTGCATATAACTCTTTATCATAGGTAGGATAGTTGAGTGTAGCTCCATGTAACTTCTCACTGAAGAATGCTACTGGCTTTCCTCCTTGAGTCAACACTGCTCCAATACCTGTTCCTGATGCATCACATTCAATCTCAAAAGTTTTGTTAAAATCAGGTAAGACTAGAAACAGGAGCATTAGTTAAACTATCTTTGAGGTTTTGAAAAGCCTCATCCTGTTCACTTCCCCATTTGAAAGCCACATCTTTCTTGATTACTGAAGTTAATGGGGCTGCTATGGTGCTGAAGTCTCGGACAAATCTTCTATAGAAGCTTGCTAGTCCATGGAAACTCCTCACATGGCCTATGTAGTTGGCGTGGGCCACTCTTGTACTGCTTTGATCTTCTCTTCATCCACCTTTAGACCCTGTGAACTAACAACAAAGCCTAGGAAAACTAGTTGATCAGTGCAAAAGGTACATTTCTTGAGATTAGCATAAAGATGCTCTTGGCGCAAGGTTTCCAAAACCTTTTCAAGATGAATAAGATGATCTTCTAAGCTGTTGCTATAGACTAAGATATCATCAAAGTATACAACTACAAACTTACAGATGTACTCCCTTAGAACATGGTTCATGAGGCGCATGAAAGTGCTTGGAGCATTGGTAAGACCAAATGGCATGACTAGCCATTCATAGAGACCTCTCTTGGTCTTGAAAGCAGTCTTCCACTCATCTCCTTCTTTCATTCTTACCTGGTGATAACCACTCTTCAAATCTATCTTTGAGAAGATAGTGGCACCACTGAGTTCATCTAGCATGTCATCTAGCCGTGGGATTGGATGTCTATACTTGATGGTGATGTTGTTTATAGCTCGGCAATCGACACACATCCTCCAAGTCCCATCTTTCTTTGGCACTAGAAGAACTGGAACTGCACAAGGGCTTAGACTCTCTCTTATGTATCCCTTGTCCATCAAGTCTTGCACTTGTCTCTCCAATTCTTTGGCTTCCTCCGGATTGACTCTATAGGCTGGTCGGTTTGGCAATGGAGCTCCTGGTACTAGATCAATCTGGTGTTCTATTCCTCTTATTGGTGGTAAACCAGCAGGAATATCTTCTGGAAAGATATCAGGGAACTTCTCAAGTAGTTGCACAACTTCTGGTGGAAGTTCTTGATCTTTATAATCTGTCAAAACACCTTCCTTAAAGATCATTAGTAGCACCTGTGTTTTGTTCTCTAAAGATTTTAAAACTTTAGATGGACTAATATAGAGATTAGTCTTACTTACCTTGTTTCCTTTGCTCATATCCTTTTGCAAGTCAAAGACTTGTTGTGGAGTTAAAGGAGCTAGGTTGTGCTTGCGGTTGTTGTGAGTGAAACTATAGTAGTTGGTGCGTCCATTGTGTATGGTCTCCTTGTCAAATTGCCAAGGCCTGCCAAGCAAAAGATGACCAGCTTGCATAGGAACCACATCACAAATTACCTTATCAGCATATCGGCCTATGCTGAAAGAGACTTCCACTTGTTCACCAATCTTTAGCTCGGTTTCATCATTTAACCACTTCAATCTATAAGGTCTTGGATGTGTGGTTGTCTTGAGACCTAGCTTATCAACCAAATACTTGCTAGCAACATTAGTACATGAACCACCATCAATGATCAAGCTACATACCTTAGATTCAATGGTGCATCTTGTATGAAAGATGTTCTCCCTTTGAATAGTTTCTGGTTCGAACATTGCACTAAGTACTCTTCTTGTCACAAGTATCTCTCCCTCATCTGGATAATCAGTGATCTCTTCATCAGTAGCATCCGCTTCTGCTTCTCTTCTTGAGTCTCATATCCTCCATCTTCTCTAAGGATCATGACTCTTTGATTAGGACAATCTCTTGCATAATGTCCCTTACCTTGGCACTTGTAGCAAGTGATGTCTCGGTTTCTAGGTGCACTAGGCTTGCTTTGATCAGCCTTGTTGCCCTTAGATGCATCAGCTGTGGAGTTCTTCTTGAACCGGCTCTCAACCTCAATGGACTTGCCTTTGTCATTTCTTTGAGCTGGTGGAGTCCAAGTGTTCTTACTTCTACTTGTAGCTGCGGTTTTGCGCTTGATGTGTTGCTCTGCTTGGATAGCAAAGTGGATTAGATCATGGAAGTGCTCATAGTTCTGTCTCTCCACCTTTCTTGTTATCCTATCTTGAAGTCCATCCAAGAATTGTGCCATCAAGGTTTCCTCAGAGTCTTGAACTTCTAAGCGGTTCCTCATAGCATCAAACTCTTCATAGTACTCCTCAACTGACTTGGATCCTTGAGTGAGCTTCCTGAACCTCTTTTGCAAGTCACGGTAGTAGTAACTTGGCACATATCTCCTCCTCAGCATGGCTCTCATGTCATCCCAAAGAGCAATGGGTGCACGCCTTAGCCTTCTCCTCTCGGATAGCTCTCGATCCCACCATGTCAAGGCGGTTTCAGTGAGCTGAGCAGCAGCTAGAGAGACCTTCCTTAGCTCGGAGTAATGGTAGTAGTCAAAGATGTACTCCATGCGTGTCTCCCAATCAATGTAGGCATCAGGATTAACCTTTCCAGCAAAGGTTGGTGGCGTGAGCTTCAAGTCTTTGCCTCCTTGCCATTGATCATGCTCTTGATCATGACCTCTTCCTCGGTTTCTTCCTCTATCTCTAGCATTTCTTCTAGGAGGGGGCCTTTGTTCTTCTTCTTCTAGACTCGGCATGTCACTATCCGAATCATCCTCAGCTTGGGGGTTGTCTTGTTGTTGTTGTTGTTGTTGTTGTTGTTGTTGTTGTTGAGGATTGTTGTTTGCTCCTTGAGCCGGTTGGTTGGCTTGAGCTTGTTGTCCTTGCTCTAGGCGAGTCATCCTCTCACTAATGGATTGCATTGCAACTAGGAGTTGAGCCATAGTAGTTGCGGTATCAGCTGAAGTTGAGCTAGTATCTCCCATGTCTTAACCTGAAAAGAGTTTCAAGATCAAGTGAAGGTATCAAAGAAATAAATAAAGCTAGTGCAGCGACAATATGATGCAAATGGACCGATGCAACTATAGTATAGCAATGAAATATGAAAATGGTATGACAATCTCGAAATGCAAATGCTTGATCTATAAAAGGAAATATGATATGCGATTGGAGCTAGAATGGGAAACTCGAGATGCAAGTAATCAAAACAAAAATTCTTTTGGTTTTTCTTGATGAATGCGGATCAAACAGCAAATCAAACAAACTTTTTCTTTTCTTTTCGGTTTATATGAAACAAGAACAAGCTAAGAACTTAACAATGGCGAAAATCAAAACAAAAACAAAGAACAATTTTTTATGGGTTTTTCTTTTATGAAACTAAACGATCTATCTAATAGGAAAAGAAACAACCTGATTTGGAGCGTTTAAGCTCTGATACCAAAATGATACAGGCACCAAGAGGGACCTTCTCAAGCTGGCTGGATAGATAGAAGAATCAATGGACCGGCTTGATGTGAGATGGATGGATCTGATGTAGAGGATGGCTTGAGTGATGGATCCGGTTGTATTGAGACTCGCAAAGACACCAATGGAGATGAGAAACACCACTTGGTCGTATAACCAACTTGATGATTCAATGGATGGCAAATGGGATAGATGTGGATATGGATCAAAGTTGCTTGTTCGAATAAACAACTCAACAAAGACAAAGAGATGGTTTGATGTGGTGAGGTTTGATTGATTCACACAACCAAAAGGGTGGATCGAAGTGTAACCACAAGTTCTATGATGAGGAACTTGATAAAACACGATTTTGCTCTCAAGAATGCTTCTCACAAACTCTCAAAAGGCTTAGTAGTTGCTAGGGGCAAACTGACTCATATATTTCATAAAGGTTAAAGATACATGACTGCTTATAGGGGCTTATATACTCGCCAATGCAGTTGTGCCCTTCTAGGGGTCTTGAAACAAAGCAATACAAAGACTCGATACTTGGACCTAAGAAAGCATAGGCTAAACAATGCCTGACTCAAAGAAATGAAATAAAATGCAAACAAGACCCTGCATGATAACCATAGGATATAAATAAATAAAAATGTAAATGAACTTACCATACTTACCTTTGATGCGGAATGAGACTTGAAAGAAGTAGCCGTTGGAGAGGAGCGTGTCTTTGATTCTTGGCAAAGTGTTGTCGTTTGAACTTGGCTCTCCTCTTCTCAATACTCACCGTATCACTTAGGTGTGATGACAAATAAGGAAACCATTCCTTTGTGAGGAAGAATGGACCATATGTTATCATCATCCTTTGGACCAACTTGTATAACATAAGCTTCATCTTTATTAGCTTCTCCTCCGGTTATAGTGAATTGATCCATGCGGTTTGTGATGGCTTCTAGCTTGGTGTTGATGTTGCTCTTGATGAGAAGAACTTCTATGGCTTTGTTAAAGCTGGCAGTAACACCTCTAGTTCCTGATCTTGTCCTTGGAGCTTGTCTAAGTGTGGGGATGTTGATGTCTGGTTCTATGTCCTCATCAGCTACCACCTCTTCAGCTTGATGCGCCATGTTCAGGTCTCCTTTGTTTCCAAATAAGCTCACTGAACCTTCTTCCTTCTGGATTTGAGCACAAACATCATCTAGATCAGGGAGTTTGTCTGCCCTCAAGATGTGTTTGATAAGAGCTCCATAGGAAGTGTTGAGTGTGAGCAGCATCCCAAAGACCTTATCTTCTTCACGCCTTGCTAGGAGGATGTCAGGATCCATGGTATGAGGTCTTAGTAGCTCCAGCTCGGCCCAAAGGGACCTGAACTTGCCAAAGTGGGGTTGAAACTCCATGTCTCCTTGGTTGAGACTGTTGAGAGCTTTCTTCACTTGAAAGACCCTTGTCAGGTTGGAAACATTCCCATACACCTTGTACAGTGTGTCCCATAGCTGCTTGGTGGTCTCACAGTAGGAGTAAGACTCCATGATTGAGGGTTCAAGGGAGCTAAGGAGAGCTGAGAGCACCATGAGGTCTTCTTGGCCCCATTTATCTTCATCAGCTTCTTCCTTCTCTTTCCCTTTTTCTCCTTGGACAGTAGGCTTGGAAGGCGCTTCAGTTGTAGCATACTTCCATAGTCCTTTGCCTCCAAGGGCTCTCTTCACCATCCTGGCCCAGAAGAGATAATTAATCCCTTTTAAGGTCACAGGAATGTTGAGTTGCTTGTGGTTGTTGTTGTTTTCATCCATCTTGCTTCCAAATCGCCAAGAACAGGAGAGAGAAAGTTGGAAAATGGATTCGAAACAAGAACAGCAAAATCAGAGTAATTGCGGAAGTAAAAGAAATAGGTTTCAAGAGCTTTGATGCTCTGATACCATGATGTTTTGTAAGGATTTAAGTATGAGAAGTAATATAAGTGTTGAGATGAAGCATAAAGATCAAGAGATGAGACATAGGCGACCAGAGTTGTGGAGATAAGTTAAGGAGGGAGTTTGAGTTTATATAAGAGTGCCTTGCAAGGCAAGAATGATTCAAATATCTCGCCATCCTCTCCATAAGGTCTGGTAGAGTAAACAAGTGGGAGAGAACCGTTGGGGATCAGGACACAAGAAGATCACATGTTAGAAGAAGCATGAAAGAGAAAGAGGTGCTGTCGCTATCCATGAGCAGGCGAGAGTGACTTGATCTGCTACTGTCTCCATTTGTTTATTATTCACTTTGTCACATTGATTTATCTTGTATGTCTATTTAAAGAACATGGCTGAGGCCTAAATGAATCAAGAAAACATTTTCTCTCTTTGTCTCTCTCTCTCTCTTCAATTCGTCACTCTTTCTCTCCTACTCTCTCTTGTTCTTAATCTCTCCAGCACTTAATCTCTCTTATATTCTTATATCTTATCAATTCTCACATGGTATCAGAGCAATCAAGCTCTTGAAACCTTTCTTTCTTCCGCAAATCTCTGTGTTTTTATTTCTATTTTTGGCAAAGTTCATACTGTTCTTGGTGTGTTCTTCATTCTCATATCCAGATTTTGCCAAAAATAGCAAAGTTCATCCAATTCTTCTTTAAATTTCTTTTTCTCACTCTGATAATTCCTTTGAAGTCTTTTCTACTGGATACTAGCTGTTCTTGATGTTATCCAGCTACTCATGATGGAAAAATCAGAGATTTCTATTTCAGTAACCCTAGAGGGGTCTAATTATATTGATATGGTCAAGAGTGGCCAGATTCACCTTGGGGAGTCATGGACTTTGGGACAGCCACATCATGGAGACTGGAACTTCAAAGAAGATGACTCAAGAGGATATCAAGCTCACACGCATGAGGCGTGACCACAAGTCCAGGAGGGCAGAGGAACAAGCTTGATGCAAGAAGCACAAAGGCAGTGTTCATTGGGTATTCTCCCCACCAGAAAGGCTACAAGTGTTATGTACCAGAGACCAGGAGGGTCTTAATCTCACGAGATGTCAAGTTCATGGAGTCTAGGAGTTATATGATGGGAAGAATTGGGAAGATTTGGAGAATCTATCCCAACCCACTTCAGATAGAGCTGATAGCCTCAGAAGAGTAATGGAGAGTCTTGGCATCAGTGTACCTAGTAAGAGGATACCTGAAGTAGCCAGAGACAGTACCAGTGCAACCAGGATTAGTAAGGGGGTAATGGGGACACAGAAATCACTCACCTTGATCCTGAGGGGGACAATCAAGCCGAACACCATCAAGAGGATGTTTCAGCAGTCATGATCAAGCTGAGCACCATGCGCAAGAGGAGCAGAGATCACAGTACTCAGAGGAGACAGTGGTGAGCTCAAGCCAGCAGAATAGTGGATCAGTGATACCTGAAGAAGGCACAACCCAACCAGAGCTAAGAAGAAGCTCTAGGATTAAACAACCAGCATCAAACTGGAAGAACAACCGGGTCTACTTCAACTCTCAAGCTGTAGCACATCCTATACAAGCAGTGTGCTCCCTAGCTCAATATCCTCAAGAGCATGTGGTGTTTATTGGGGAGTTGGATCAAGAGTACATCCCAAGGTCCTATGAAGAAGCTATGGAACTTGCTGAATGGAGAGAATCAGTGGGCAGTGAGACTAGTGCCATGATCATCAATGATACATGGTATGAAGCAGAGCTACCCAAAGGCAAGAGGGCAGTAACAAGTAGATGGATCTTTACAATCAAATACAATGCTGATGGTACAGTAGAGAGGCGTAAGACAAGGTTGGTAGCAAGAGGCTTCACTCAGACCTATGGAGAGGATTATCTTGACACATTTGCACCAGTAGCCAAGCTGCACACCATAAGGATAGTCCTATCCTTAGCAGTAAATCTAGAGTGGGATCTATGGCAGATGGATGTGAAGAATGCCTTCTTACAAGGTGAGCTGGAGGATGAAGTATACATGAAGCCACCACCTGGTTTGGAGCATCTAGTGAAGCCTGGAAATGTCCTTAGACTGAAGAAAGCCATCTATGGATTGAAGCAATCTCCTAGAGCCTGGTATCACAAACTAAGCACCACGCTGAATGGAAGAGGTTTTGTGAAATCTCAGGCTGATCACACATTGTTCACACTGACCAGCAAGAAGGGAATCATTGTGATCTTGGTGTATGTGGATGATATCATCATCACTGGCAGTGATAAAGAGGGCATACTTGCAACTAAGGCATATCTCAAGTCATCATTTGATATCAAGGATTTGGGAGAGCTCAAATACTTCCTAGGCATTGAGATATGCAGATCCAAGGAAGGACTATTTCTGTCTCAAAGAAAGTATGCATTGGATCTGCTAAAAGAGGCTGGTGATCTAGGAGGAAGAGCTGCAAAGACACCACTTGAAGATGGGTACAAAGTAATGCGTGAGGGGGAGATTGATAATCAACCATACACTGATGTCAAGCACTATAGAAGAATGGTTGGAAAGCAACTGGTTACTGCACATTCATTGGAGGCAACTTGGTGACTTGGAAAAGCAAGAAGCAAAAGGTTGTGTCATGTTCAAGTGCTGAAGCTGAATATAGAGCCATGAGGAAGCTTACAAGCGAGTTGATTTGGATAAAGGGGTTGCTGAAAGATTTGGGAATTGAAGCTGCAACACCAATCACTATGCATTGTGATAATCAGGCTGCTATACACATTGCCAGCAACTCAGTCTTCCATGAAAGAACCAAACACATTGAAGTTGATTGCCATAAGGTGAGACAAGCTGTTGAGCAGAAGATCATCCTTCCATGTTACACCAGAAGTGAAGACCAGCTAGCTGACATCTGAGAGAATAAAGGATTTAGTGATCTAGATGAGAGACATTGTGAGACTTAGAGAGAGAGATGGTTTGCGAGAATGAGAAAGATAGAAAAGAGGAAGTAAATTCCTTGCATTCATTCATCATAGGTTACATGCTATTTAAAGACACTACAGGCTTGCAAGTTGCAATGAGAGATACAATAAACAATTGAGAGGAAGTACAATAAAGAATAAACAAATGGGAGGGTGTTCAGATCGATCAGGCTCGTTCAGCTGGAGAGAAAGCGACAGCTCCCAACGGTCCACTCTGCTCTGATCTACCTTAACCAACCCGTGACTCTTCTCCAACATCTCTCTTCTCTTTGTGTCGACACTCTTCACTCTTCTAGTATATTCAAATCAATGTGTCAAGGTCTTATCCTTGTCTTGCAAGCCACGCTAGGCTTAGACTTCACAAGTTACTCTAAGACCATTCTCTTGACTCTCTCATGCGTGTCTTGCCTTGCACTTCTTCTTCATAGCATTGTATCTTTATTTTCTTCATGTCAACACTCCCCCTCAAGCTTGACCATATGGAACAAGTCAAGCTTGGAAGCCATGAAGCAATCCCTCATTAAAACCTTAGCTTGGTAAAACCCAATGGGACAAAAACCAAGTCAAGGAAAAAGAGTAGACCACTTCATGGAGGAGAGATCAGTGACATGAGAGGTCTATGAGTCCTAACCTTGGATGGATGAACTCACAGACCTTAGTGCTTGCTGCCTTTGTGAATATATCAGCTAGTTGCTCCTCACTTCTTGTGTAGCATGGCAGAATCACTTTCTGCTCTACTGCTTGTCTAACCTTGTGGCAGTCTACTTCAATGTGTTTGGTTCTTTCATGGAAGACTGAGTTGCTGGCAATGTGTATAGCCGCCTGGTTATCACAATGCATAGTGATTGGTGAGGTAGTCTCAACTCCCAAGTCCTTAAGCAGTCCCTTGATCCAAATCAGCTCACTTGTGAGCTTTCTCATGGCTCTATACTCTGCCTCAGCACTTGAACATGAAACCACCTTCTGCTTCTTGCTCTTCCAAGTCACCAAGTTGCCTCCAATAAATGTGCAATAACCAGTAGTTGATCTCCTATCAACCCTATCACCAGCCCAATCAGCATCACAATATCCCACTATCTCAGTACTCTTGTTGCACCCCATCCATATTCCTTGCCCTGGCGCCTCTCTTAGATACCTCAGTATCCTTTCCACCATGTTCCAATGATGCATCTTGGGAGCTTGCATATGCTGGCTTACCTGGTTGACTGCAAAGCACACATCAGGTCGTGTGATAGTGAGGTATATCAGCTTCCCCACCATTCTTCTGTAGTGCTTTACATCTCCATATGCCTTGTCTTCAATCTCCCCCTCACGCATCACCTTGTATCCATCTTCTAGTGGTGTTTTAGCAGCTCTACCGCCAAGATCACCAGCTTCTTTTAACAGATCCAGAGTGTATTTCCTTTGAGACAGGAACAACCCTTCCTTGGATCTGCAAATCTCAATTCCTAGGAAGTACTTGAGCTCTCCCAAGTCCTTGATGTCAAATGTTGCTTTGAGGAAAGCTTTGGTTGAGTTGATCCCTTCTTTGTTACTGCCTGTGATGATTATATCATCTACATAGATGAGTATAACAATGATCCCTTGCTTGCTGGTCAGAGTGAACAAGGTGTGGTCGGCTTCAGATTTTCTAAAGCCCCTTCCATTCAGTGTTGAGCTCAGCTTGTGATACCAGGCTCTTGGGGATTGCTTTAGACCATATATTGCTTTCCTCAGTCTCAAAACATTGCCAGGCTTGACCATACTTTCCATTCCAGGTGGTGGGCGCATGTACACTTCATCTTCTAGCTCTCCTTGTAAGAATGCATTCTTGACATCCATTTGCCAAAGATCCCATTCCAAATTCACAGCAAGAGAGAGTACAACCCTTATGGTATGTAACTTTGCTACTGGAGCAAAAGTTTCTAGGTAATCCTCACCATACACTTGGGTGTAGCCTCTTGCTACTAGCCTGGTCTTCTTCCTTTCAGGTTTCCCATTAGCTAGATACTTGATTGTGAACAGAAGCATGCTGGTCACTGCCTTCTTGCCTTTGGGAAGCTCACTTTCAAAATAGGTTCCATTCTTTTCCATAGCCCCCATCTCATCTTCTACTGAGTCTCTCCATTCCTTGATTGCCATAGCCTCCTCATATGACCTTGGTATGTAAGCCTCATCAAGGTTGGTAATGAACACTTGATGATCCTTAGGGTATTGAGCTAGAGAGCATGTTGCTTGAGCTGGATGAGCAACTGCTTGGCTGTTGAAATATACCCTTGTCTTGCTCCAGTTTGATGGTGGATTCCTGACCCTTGTGCTTCTCCTAAGCGGCTGGACTTGTTCTACACTTTCAACTTCATCAGGTACAGCCTCTTCCTCTTGTACTGATGGCACACCTTGATTGTTTTCATCCTGATCCTGAACCTCTTGCGCTTGATCAGTGTGTGTTCCCTCTTGAACTTCTCTTGCTCCATCTGATCCCTCTTGACCATTGTGAGAACCCTCTTGATTCCCCCCTTCAGGATTAGGATGAATAACTTGTTCACCCTCAAGAATCACTGGTGATGATCCCTGACTCACATCCCTTGAGGTGTGGCTCATGTTGATGCCAAGACTCTCCATAATGTGCTTCAGGTTCATTGCTCTATCCGAGGCTTCTTGAGATAAGTCTTTGAGATTCTCCCAATCTTTCTCCTCAAAGTAGCCTCTTGATTCAACAAACTTCACATCCCTAGACACCATGACTCTCCTAGTCTCTGGTACATAGCACTTGTACCCCTTTTGTGTATTTGAATAGCCAATGAACACTGCCTTGATACTTCTTGCCTCTAGCTTGTTTCTGTGCTCACCTGGCCTTAATACAAAACACAAACACCCAAAGACCCGTAAGTAATCAATGGATGGTTTTCTTTTGTTCAATACCTCATATGGTGTGGAGTCTTCAAGCACTCTTGTAGGGGTTCGATTGATGAGATAGCATGCAGTCATCACTGCATCACTCCAGAATCTTTTAGGCATGTTGGTATAGAACATCATGGATCTCGCCACCTCCATTAGATGCCTGTTCTTCTCTCAGCAACTCCATTTTGCTGTGGGGTGTATGGGCAGCTAGTTTGGTGAATGATCCCATGTTTGGCTAGATGACTTTTGAATGCTTTGCTTTGTATATTCTCCTCCATTATCTGACCTAAATACTTTGATCTTAACATTGAAATGATTAGTTATGTAGTTCTGGAAATTAACAAAAGCATCAAGCACCCTATCTTTAGTTTGAATCATAGTCAGCCAAGTATACTTGGATTTTTGATCAATAAAAGTGACAAAGTACTTATGATTCTCTCTAGATATGCATGGTGCAGTCCAGACATCAGAATGTATGAGATCAAAGCAATTTTCATAAATGGTAGATGATTTTGGAAAGACAGTTTTGCAATGTTTACCAAGGATACAAGCTTCACAGCCATCATTTTTAAACAGTACATTAGGTAATAAAATGTTCAAGGCACGAGAATGGGGATGACCTAATCTAGCATGCCACAATACATCATTAGCTAAGACAGGAATTGAACTAAAAGCAGATAAATTTGAACTGGTCTTGATGTCTTCAAGTAGGTACAAGTCCTCCTTTGTAACACCTTTGCCAATCAACTTAAGAGTCTCAATATCCTGAAACATAACCTCATTAGGACTGAATATTACATTGCAATTTAAATCAGTAGCAACTCTTTTGACTGAGAGTAAATTTGATGCAAAAGATGGCATGTAAAATGCTTTGGTATCTCTATCAAACAATTTAATGATTCCTTCACCCTGAATAGGAATTCCTATCACCATTAGCAATTTTAACATGTCCTAAAACAGGTTTAATGTTCTCAATTAACTCAGCATTACTAATCATATGATGAGAGGCGCCTGAGTCTATTATCAAAGGTTTGATACTACTAGATGCATTCATATTTGTTGCAAGAGCATGAGGAGCACTAGACAATCTATATGATGCATTTAGAGAATAACCAAGTGTTTTACCAGACTCCCTTAAGGCTTTGATGAGAGCTTCAATGTCAGACTTCTTGACATTCTCATTTTGTGCTCCATCACTAGTAGCCTTGGCGCGCATAGGGGTAGAGGTCTCTCCTGCATCACCAGAGAAGTTGGCTCTTGCATCAGTTCGGAACTTCTGAGGCTTGAGGTGTGGGTGGAGAATCCAGCACTTGTCTCTCCCATGACCTTTCTTCTTGCAGTGGTCACATTCCCACACTTTCTTGTCTCCAGGTTTGTAGTGCCCTTTGTTTGCTGCGCCTTCAACCGGAGCCTCTACAACATCAGCTTTGTTTGCAAGGATGAGCTCTCCCTTTCCTCCAAGAGCCCCACTGATCCTTGCTCCTTTTGTATCTGAGCACACAACTCCTCTAGAGATGGGAGCTTGTCACTCCTCAAGATGTGCTTAATCAGATCACCATACACAGGGTTGAGAGTAAAGAGTAAGGCAAACACCTTATCTTGTTCTTTTCTCTCATTAATCACTTCAGGATCAACACTGGATGGCCTGAGCATCTCCATTTCAGCCCATAAGGACCTAAACTTCCCAAAGTGAGCAGAGAAGTCAGTGTCCTCTTGGGTGAGAGTGTTGATAGCCCTCTTGACTTCAAACACCCTGCTGATGTTAGAGATGTTACCATAAACCTTTCTTCAGTGTTTCCCAAAGCTCTTTGGAGGTTTCACAATAGGAGTAAGCCTCCAAGATGGGCGCATCTAGGCTGTTTTGGATGATGGAAAGCACCATGAGGTCCTCCTGACCTTTCTTTCTATCACCTTCAGCTGTACTAGCCTCTTCTTTACCATCCTCTCCTAGGACAGTCTTGTTTGTGGCCTTGCCCTCCACGCACTCCCAAAGACCTCTGCCTCCTAGTGCTGTCTTGGCAAGTCTCGACCATAGTAGGTAGTTAGGACCTTTAGAGTCACTGGAATAGACACCATTTTTGAGTGGGTTTCCATTTTTGGCAAATTTTCAAGCTGGAAATGAAGAACAAGTGAAGAACACCAAGAACTTTGCCAAAAATAGAAAAGAAAAATTCAGAGTTTGCGGAATGATAAGTAAAGAAAATTGGTTCCAAGAGCTTTTAGTGCTCTGATACCATGAGAGAATAAAAGGATTTAGTGATCTAGATGAGAGACATTGTGAGACTTAGAGAGAGAGATGGTTTGCGAGAATGAGAAAGATAGAAAGAGGAAGTAAATTCCTTGCATTCATTCATCATAGGTTACATGCTATTTAAGACACTAAGGCTTGCAAGTTGCAATGAGAGATACAATAAACAATTGAGAGGAAGTACAATAAAGAATAAACAAATGGGAGGTGTTCAGATCGATCAGGCTCGTTCAGCTGGAGAGAAAGCGACAGCTCCCAACGGTCCACTCTGCTCTGATCTACCTTAACCAACCCGTGACTCTTCTCCAACATCTCTCTCTCTTTGTGTCGACACTCTTCACTCTTCTAGTATATCAAATCAATGTGTCAAGGTCTTATCCTTGTCTTGCAGCCACGCTAGGCTTAGACTTCACAAGTTACTCTAAGACCATTCTCTTGACTCTCTCATTGCGTGTCTTGCCTTGCACTTCTTCTTCATAGCATTGTATCTTTATTTTCTTCATGTCAACAA
>NW_026617934.1:0-14618 GCF_000801105.2 Raphanus sativus
CTGGCCGGTAGTTTTTGTTTTAAGAGAAAGTTTAGCATGCTCTGTTTTTGAGTTTCTGCTCTGTTCAAAGTAGCTAAAAGCTGTAAAAACTACTACTTTCTGAATTAATTTTACATATAATTAAAAAAAATGTTTAGTTATAACTTAGAAGCCACATTCTGTTTTTTCTTACCTTGTACTTGAAAAATGCCAAATAAAAAAAAAGCGCGATAGTTGTTGTTGTCCACATTCATCTCTTTGACAATCGAGTCTGGGGTCTTATATTTTTGCCATATGATGGATGATCAGCTAGCTGCAGTGGCTGCCCTGTGCGTGCAGTATGACGCAAATTATAGACCAAACATGAGCATTGTGGTGAAGGCACTTCAACCTCTTCTAAACCATCCTCGTTCTACTCCACATAGGAACCCTTATTGATCATCAGGTATCAAAACCACATCTCAGCCGCTGCTTCACAATGATTAATCAAATGTGTATTCATTTTGGTTTTGCATTTAAGTCCCACTTTTGAAGAGCTGTGTATGTATTTCTCTAAATTATCTGTATTCTGTTATGTAATTTCCGAGGTGGGAAAACTTAATAATGATTTCACAAATCTCACTATTATATCTTGACTAGAGAAAAAAAAATCTTGACTAGAGATTTTCTCTTTAGGATTAATGTAAATTGTATTTAGCCAAAAAAATCATCTTTTACAACTCGTGTGACGTTCGCTTGAGAAAGAAACATATTACATCTGGAAGATTGTTCTTACATCATTTTGGCTCTGCATACACGGCGTAGAAGGAACCACCGTATGGAAATATTAACTTTTATGAAGACGAAAACTAGATTTATCTTAATTCAATCCTAATAGTGTTCTAAGAGAAAAAGAAAGAAATATTAACCTTGATCAATGCTTAGTTAGGCTTACCATGGATAAAACTCCACCAGTTGATCTTCTCTATGCATAACCTTTCATTTTTAGGATTATTTTGATGGAGAGGAATCAAACCTGTCTTTCCTCTATTTGATATTGTAACGTTAGTTAATTACTAATGGAAACATGTCGTTTATATATTTATGCTAATAGTTGTGATGGTTCACGACAATTACCATGTAACCACTTTTTCTATGTAACACCCTTTTATGTAATGTATTTGGCATCATCTTTATATAGTTAAATATTAATTAACTATAAATACTATAAACATATAATAAATATTAGAGAAATACATTTATAAAATAATAAGGTAATAAAAAGGGTTATCAATACACCCGAATTCTAATGACTTTAATTGAAACCAATTCATCATATTATCATCTTTAATTTTAGAATTTATAAACATTTTAAAATTTGCAGTGAACTTTCAAAAAAATTTATAAACTATAAACTTATTAAAAATCGTACTTTGAAAATTTTGGTATCGATGATTTAAAAAATTGTTATAAGAGATACGAATGATTATAAAGTCTCATGTCATATTAAAATATACTATATATCTATGTTAGTATCAATTAAATTTAAAATGATACAAAATAGATAAATGTGATTATTTAGTGTACTTACCATAAAATGATAGTAAGTAAACAATAGTGCTTTGTCTGGTTTATGTGTTTACATATATAATTAATAATTAATGTTTCTCAATTATTCAATATATAATTATTATGTTTTTATTACATATGTAAAAGAACGTAAAATAAGTAATAATATATAAAATAATTTGTATATACAACGTTCATCCCGCTCAAAAGTATATATATATTGGTTAACTATTATTAAAATGCAAAAATATAGTAGAGTTTATAATTACCAAATATAATTGTTTTATAAATTTATCCCGCACATGGTGCGGGTTATCACCTACTATCTAATAAATCAGAAATTTAACTTTAATTGAATTCCTAGGTGTCAAAATGAGCATTCCTAAAAATAATAGAAAGTCTTTATCAATAATACTATACACTCTAAATTACCATTGAACACATTGGGTGGTAACGCATTGGGTGGTAAAGCTTTAGTTTGCGGATCCGCTGTCATTATATTCTTTCTTATGTGCTCAACTGACACTCTATGTTTCCGAAATTCTTCTTAGATAGTTAAGTACTTTAATTTAATGTGATTAGCACCATTCTTATATTTTTCATAAACTCTCAGCGTCTTGACTATAATTAATGTCGACAGTTTAAAATCTTCAGATAAATCTTCGAAGGCACTATTCATGAATTGTGGTCTCAAAGTATGCCACAATTCAACCTTAATAGTGGAAGTAGCAATGACAGACTGCTTTCCACTTTTCTTTATATTGTTCCCTCAAATAATATGAACAATAGCCAAACATGGAACTGCAAAAGTAACATGAGACTACTTACATAGAAGTCCTCTAGTTAAATGTAATATTGAAGTTCTATTTTTATGGTGGAAGACTTCATTGTAAGTCTTCTATAAAAAGTCAAATTTATGACACAATTTGGTCGATTGCAAAACTAACATTTTTATCCTAGAAGACTTACCGGAAATTATTCTCTGGTATTTTCAAAAAAAATTCAAAAATGAAAGTAAGCCAGTATTTACGAAGGAATATTTCCATGTAAATCTGCTGTAGAGTACACTTCTCTAGAAGTTTTCTTTTGTAAATTTGCAATTTCCAAAAAAACCTAAACGGAAGACTTCCTAGAAGTCTTCTGCCGAAAGACTTCCGTATAAGCCTTCTAGTAGAAGACTTTCAAGGTCAAAGCTTAATAATTTTTATTTTCACTAAAATTATAAGGAACTTTAATATTTTCTTATTAATTTATGTATATTAGTCAATATTGAGACTACTTAGTGAAACTGATAACTTAATTGGTAACCTCATAATTATCACCAATTAGATTTTGTAATTGACACTAATGTGGAAGATAAGAACCATGTGACAAAAAAAATTACAAAAACAAGATAAATTAGTAAGAAAGACATGAAACAAAAAATTAGAAATTAATGTAAATTTTGGTGTTTTCAAGACCAAAGAGATAAGAGAGAGATTGGAGAGTTTTAGTTTGGGCAAAAGGTAAGAACTTTATGCAACAAAAGCTTACAAAATGAAGAAAATCAGACATGAAAACTTACCAAAATACTCAAATCTGTTATGAAAGAGGATACATGCTCAGAAGACTTCCAGGAAGTCGTCCATAAAGTCAGAATTCTTCTAGAGTCTAACCAAGATCTAAAAAAATCTGCATATTCAAACCCATATTTGAAAGACCACCATATTTAAAAACGTTCAAATAGCTTCAAAACAGAGAAAATGAGTGGAAGATTGGATAGATCTACTTTTATGGAACACACAAAAATATATATCTGAAATTTATAGATCTACCTTTAAGAGAGTGGAAGATGGGAACCATGTAATAAAAACCTGCAAAAACAAGATAAAGACATGAAAGAAAAAAAATGAAAAATTCATATAAAGTTTGGCGTTTTCAAGTTCAAAGAGATTAGAGAGAAGTTGGAGAGCTCTAGTTTGGGAAAAAGGTAAGAGCTTTAAGCAATAAGAGGTTACCAAATGAAGAAAAATCAGACATAGAGACTTACCAAAACACTCACATCTGTTATTAAAGAGGAGGCATAGGAGAAGACTTCCAGGAAGTCTTCCAGTAAGTCTAAAGACTTCTATGAAGTCTTCTAATGCTGTATATTCTAGTGTTGAGTCTGACTCAGATTTGAAAAACATGCATATACAAACCTATATATGAAAATCCTGCATATCCAAAAATGTTTAAATGGCTTCATAACTGAGAAAATAAATGTAAGTTTAGATATATTTATCTTTATAGAACACACAGAAATATAAATCCAAAATTTATAGATCTATCTTTAAAGGAGTGGAGATGAGAACCATGTAATAAAAAAAATTACAAAATAAGACAAAAAATGAAAATTTGATAGAAAGGTTAGTGTTTTCAAGTTCAAAGAGATTAGAGAGAGGTTGGAGTGTTTTAGAGTGAGAAGCATTACATTTTTGTTGTAGCCATTTGAGAGGAAAATAGATAGTGTACAATTTTTCATTATATATGAAGACAAAAATTTCCATTTAGGTTAAATATTTCCGATTTAGAAGACTTTCAGAGCAGTCTTTAAAAGACTTCCAGAAAGTCTTCTAACCCCTAAATATACTACTCGCCCAGAAGACTTTCAATAAGTCTTATAACCCTTAAATATATACCCTAAATTCAAATAAGTAACTAAATGAAAACAAACACTTCATTAAACTTAAAATAAACATTAAAAGTGTTTAATATACACAAAACTAATCACATATAGGTCAAATTTTATTTTTCTAAGAAAATGTTAAGGTTCCAAACTCTAACCCTAAATATACAAACAATACTACAACATATGTCACCAAACCCTAAACCAAAGAATGCAATGACTCACTACATTCACTCATTTGTGCTTAAAACTTTTCAATTTTATTACATTTTGATTTATATCATTTATAAATATTTATAATTACATGATTTAAATTTTTCACCCATCAAAATGTTTTTTATAAAATTTATAAAATTATTTTTAAAATATATGAGAAGACTTCTTGGAAGTTTATCGCAGAAGACTTACAAAACCTCAAAATACTTTCAAGGGTTATTCCATACAAGTACATTCTTTTTTTTATCATAAGGAGCTACTTGTAATTTCACTAGCCTTTTGAGTTAGTTTTACATTTGATTCAATTTGGAGTTTATATTTGTGTTTAAAATTTAGTCGTGGATCATATTTGACAATTTCCCCATATATTTATGTATTTTTATATTATTATCCCACCCCTAGTTTATACAAATAATAAGGTAAGAAAAAAGATTATCAATACAACTGAATTCTAATGACTTTAATCAAAACCAATCCATCACTATGTCATCTTTAATATTAGAATCTTATAACATCAGTGTAAACTTGAACTTTATAATTAAACGAAAGATATAAATGTCACAGAAGAATATAAATATTCTTACATCTACGACAGTGAATCAGGCATAGAGGAGCAACACACTAAGCTGAAAAGTGAGGCCGAGTACTCTATCTGGAAGAGCTCTCCAGATTAGTACAAACCAGTTTCAAAACTAAAATACTTGGAATCTATTACGCCAGTAAGGGAACATGCTTGACTGGTGAAAAGGGTGCATACACCAAATTTTGCCTTCTTTACTTGGTGACAATTCAGAACCTTCTCACCACATGAGATTGTATGCTTACTTGGAACACAAGTGTCAACTCGTCATGTGTTTTCTGCAATCAACTTGAAACTCGTGACCACTATTTTCCTTATGTCTTTACTCAGCTGCAGTCTGGACACAGCTGATGAGTGGTTTCCTTGAACCTCCTTCCACGATATTCTGGGAAGAACTAATGGTGCTCACTATAGATAACAGCCAGGATATACTCACCATGTTCCTTAATCGTAATGGTTTCCAGGTCTCCCTCCACTCTTTATGGTGTGAAAGGAATGATAGGAAATACTATGCTACTCCAACCACTGTCTCACCTCTTGTTACCATGCTGGATAGGCATATCCAAAACCGCTGTAGCTCATTTAGAGAGTTGGGTGACCAGAAGTTCGCAGCAAGTTTAAGATTTTGCTTGCTTGCCACACGATAAAAAAGTATCGACATTAGGGTGAGGGTAGGGGTGGGCACGGATAACACCATAATTTTCAGGTGATTTTCTTCGTAGTTTACAGATATCTGATTTTTCGATTTACTTTGATTCGGAAAACTAATATCCAGTTTTCTGGATATCCAAAATTGTTTTACAAATATTGGAGAATATTTAAGGATATTTACGAATATTCATTCATTTTGTTCAATACAAGTAAATTTTTTAAAAACATATAAGTCTGATTTCATGATTTCAAAAAGTATCTTTTACATAATATAAAACATAATATGTTCTATAAATTAAAAAATTAATTAATTTTCTTATAAAACAGAATATTTTTTTAAAAATGTAGTTTTATTAACATTTTATATTTCTTTCTTAATTTAATAATTTTATAAGTAATTTTTAAAATAAAATTATTAAACTTATATGTTAATATAATAACTATATAAAATTATATATTTTATAACCCTCTATTTAGTAATATATATACTTCTATATGTATAAAAAAGGGCGGATCGGATATCTGACCATGGTTTTTTTTTGCATTTGTAATTTGCTTTGTTTTTAACAGTTTTATAATAATTATATTCACTAATTTAATCTTGTAATTATTTAATTTTATTAAAGTATGCAATTTTTTATTTTTGTGATGAAATATCATTATTTAGTGTTGAATTTTTAATTTTAAAAAAGAAAATATTTTATTTTTGTGGATCTTATTATTAAAAAGATATTTATTTTAATCGATACTCGGTAAAAGTAACTAATTTTTAACGCAAGAACTCTTCTCACTCATCGCTTAATTATTAATTAGTAAATTAGTTTTATTTGTAAGACTAAAAATAATGTACTGTCGGCCAGGAAGTGTCTGTAGCCATAACAGCCTTGTTCTCTTTATTCTTCACCGCAAGGTTCCTTAATAAGACAAAAGCAGTCATGCTGGTGTTTCTTTTCATAAAAGATATCTCTACAGTTGCACCTCAGATATTTGATCTTCTTATCAACCTGGCACGTCTTGTTTTGATCAGGGCCACATTTTCCAGGAGTCCTTTTTAACCGGTCACAAGCGCCATTCACTTCTATAATTTTCCGTCGATCAATAAAAGAAACAAAATAGAAGTTAATATTGGGTAAATATTTTGGCTGAACAATGATAAATACGAGAAGTGTTCAGGAGGGGAATCAATTGTTAGTCTTTTGTTCTAAATTGGTTTTATATTCAAGCTTCCATTGTTTTTGGTTAAGGCTGAACATAATCTATTTGTAGTTTAGGGGTTGTTCTAAACTTTTATGCATCTCTAAGCTTTCAGAATGAATGAAAAGCAGACTGTGGTTGCACTAACATGTAACCAAACCATCACTATTGCAATGACATTTACAATTTTGCAAAAATTGGCTAAACAATGATAAATACGAGAAGTGTTCGGGAGGGGAAGATCAATTGTTTGTCTTTTGTTCTAGATCGGTTTTATATTCAAGCTTCCATTGTTTGTTGTTAAGGCTGAACATAATCTATTTGTGGTTTAGTGGTTGTTTTAAACTTTTTTGCACCTTTAAGCTTTCAGAATGAATGAAAAGCAGACTGTGGTTGCACTAACATGTAACCAAACCGTCACTATTGCAATGGCATTTACAATTTTGCAAAAAAAAAATTAAACAACGATTGGCATTTCGTAACATTTTTTTTTTGAAAATGGGTTTACAATTTTGCTCTTTTTTGTTAACACCATCTTGGTATCTCAACTTGCGGATACATAGTCAAATAAAAATAAATAATGTATTTACCTTTCACAATGTTGGAAACGTAAAACATGAGAACGCATAAAACAAGAACTGAAATAAAACACTTCATGATTTAAGAAATTGAGAAAAAAAATTATGTTTTTTTTTTATCTGAACTTCTTTTTTGTTTCTGTTATATGTAGAAACCTTTTTGTTTTCTCTTATCTATCTAAAAGAATGTGCTTTTTTCTTTGTCCATACACATCATATATATACCCAACATGCACTAAAATAGATCTTAGTGTTAACCTAAACAGAATAAAAAAAACTGAACAGATTAAAAGCGTATGGTCTGGCTGATTCAACGAAACCAATGATCTCGGTAGATTATTCTTGGAAAGAAAAAAAATACCTTTCAAACTTTTTTGTCGGATCTGATGAAAGTTTTTGTAACGCTTAGACCTCTCATGGCTAATAGGTCTTCCACATCCGTTCATTCGATTTGTGGGAAATTCCATTCTGTATAACGGTTGGTGCGTTATCAATACAATACTAAAAGGTGAATAATCTCAACTCTTACCATGTCCACGTCGACAAATTAAATCGACCAATAGGAGAAGAGTGATTCGCCACGTCAGATTCGTCATTTAAATCAGTTGGGCTTCAAAACCAATGTTATTTGGCCCATCTACTCTGATCTATCCTCCTGCGTTTCTCCTGCGCCGTTTACGTTCCTTGAAATCTTCAGACCACGGTTTCTTCAGATGTGTAACGATGAGAGCATGTCTTTACTTCTCACCATTAAATATTTCCTTGATTTTCTCCCACTACGATTTATTCAATCATCTCCTACTGACGCGATCGAGTCCTTCTCCTCTCTTTTATGCCTTTTCTTAAGAACCCTAACTCTATCTTTGGAGAAAATTGAAAGTTTGGATTTTGTTTTGCAGGACTACGGAAGATGATATAATTGTATATCAAGTAACATCTGAGGACATTGTTGATGACTTTGAGACGAAGTGGTTGATGTTAAAGACAAAGAGCTTAATAAGCAGAAGCTGAGGAGAAGAATTGATCAGCACAAGGTCTGTTCTTTGTCTTGATATTAGCTATATTTCAAGCGTCACTGATACAAACCAGAGTCTGATTAGTACAATACGATGAGATCTATACACAATGGTCTCATCTATAAAGACCAAGTTGAACTTTACATATTGACATGGCTACTTATTGTAATCACGTTAGTCTCCTACTAATTATGACTGATCTATTGAACGGTCTATTAATCTTTTCCATGATAACAAATAGCTTCCACCGTGGAGGTGCGGCTGGTTCGTTTTCCCCAGCGCTCATACTCGGTGATGATCGTGATAAAAACAGTCGATCCGGAGGAGGACAATAATTACTGGTACTCTTAACAGTTCCTACCATTTTTTTCTCATTAATTGTTGTCGTGATGGCTCTGTTTACCTAAAATATGATGTGCTAATGATTGTACTTTCTTAATTAACTCTAGGAAGAGCCACCCTGTATGTCTTCTTGCGGTGATTATCTTAAAAGGAACTTCTCCTGGTGGCTTGATTGAGGCATGTTTCCCTTCATGCAGGTCTCTAAATGGCTTGATTGAGTAAATTATATAAGTACATTGCGTTTACCAATTCCTAATATTATTATATCTTACAGTGTCCTAGAATAATCATTAGCGATGTAGAGGTAAGCAAGACTCTTGCTTGAACCAAGTACATGGAGTATGGTTTGAAATGAGACTGAGGCAAGAACCTTCTCCAGGGTTCACAGCTGGAGGTTTAGTTGCTCTATTTTCACCCTGTTTTTATTTTAAAGTTTTAACGAAGACAATTTAGAATTGATCTGTTTGTTATATTTTGTATAGACAATACAATACGACTACTGTGATCACACAAGTTCCATATCATGTGGTTTATGCCAAAGATGGAAAGGTGATGAAGTACCCAGTTATTTGAAGTGGTAACAGATGGTGAGAAGTCGAAGGCGGGGAAGAAGCGAGCTAAGGCTCCATGGGCAAAGCTACTTTCTCAGTATTCTCAGGTGGGTCAAGTTTCATCAGTGATTGTTTATTTATTGGTTTGATATCTAATAGTCTGCGAATTCTAGGACATTGAGTATGGATTCATGAGCGGCGACAAGGACAACTTCAACCTCGCCGATCTAACCGCCTGTAAGACTTCCTCCCCCTCTGACTACACTCTCCTTCTCTTCCTTGCGCTTCCTCTTATGCGAGAGACCTGTTTAAACCCTGATTTTTTATTTAGTCGTGGTTACTTACTGTTTCTTCTTTCATCTGCGATTGTTTTTGTAGCTCTTAAAGACAGGATCGAGCTGGCCTTATGAACTCTCTCAAGGTGAGTTTTGTTTTCTTCCCACAAAAAAAAATAAAGTTCTGCAGTCGAAGAATATGAATGGTTTTTTCGAGTTTAATGTTGCTATTAGACATTGCCTTGGTTTGATTTTATAAGGTTTCAGTGTAGAATGAGTTCTGTTGGAGATTGTTTGTGATTGTTTTCTTTTTATTTTTGTATATGTTAAATCCACAGAACAAGCTAATGGCTGGTCAGCGTTCTGATGTTCTCGAGAGTCTGACTCCTCAAGTGAGAAACCGTGTTGAAGCCTTGAGGGACATACAGGTTAGACAAGTTTGTTTCGTATTAATTTATTAACTTGCGTAAAATGATGTGGTTCCTTCAAATCTTATCTTGGTTAAGGATGTGAGATTGTGTGTATTCTCTCCTTCCTTTATTCGAATGTCAAGCGGCCTTAAATATATTAAGGTGTTTGTTCCGTATTGATAAACCTGTGACGTCTCTCAACGCAGGGAAAGCATGATGAGCTTGATGCAGAGTTCCGTGAGGAGAGAGCTGTTCTTGAAACCAAGTATGATAAGTTGTATCAGCCTTTGTATACCAAGGTAATTGTTTGTTACTGAGAAAAAAGTCTACAGTTTCCTGTGAGATTTTGTGTTAAACATCATCTGCTTATATCAAGAAGCTATGGGCATACTCATGAATTGTATTGATCTTGATATGTGTTGTGTTTCTCATCTACATCACCAGAAGAAACAGGTCAAGGATCCGGAGCTTGGTGAAGAGGAGTTGAAGAAGTTCCAAGAGGTAACTTGATCAAATAAGAAAGTTTCTCCCGAAGATGAAGATAACCCAAACCCGAGTCAGTCCAACGCCACTACCTTGAGTCGAAGGTCACATCTATGGTGGTGATTTGTTACCTGGTTAAGGAGATGCCCTAGAACAGTATGTCCGGTAAGGTAAATGTATCCAATGTAGAGAAATATTAGGTCTTAACTCTGACGAGATTCAGAAGGTTGAGGGTCTTGGTTATGTGATGTGGAAGTAGGCATGAAAGGATGAATGATAATTGCATCATAAAGAAAAACCAGGTTTAAAGTGCTGAAGAGGTTCAGAAATTTGAGGATCTTGGTTATGTGATATAGAAGGTCAACGATTGTTTGAATCCGGCATTGGCCCTGTTTAACTATGAGGAGAGGGTATGGTTATGTATGATCTGTAGCGGTTTGTGCAACTCTATATGGGAGAAGACCCCAACTATGATCCTTCTGGTGATGTACAGACTGATGGAGCAGATGACTGATTTGATTTCTTATGTTGATTGTGTGGGACTGTAGGTACTTATTGTTATTGTTTGTTTGCTACTTACCCGTTAACTAGATGCATAATTTATGTGTAGATATATTGCATGTGTTAAAGATGAAACATTTTGGTTTAGCAAATCTTTTTATTTATTTTTCGATAGTTAGCTATGGGAAACACTCCACACTTTCCATTTAAAAAGAAACGCCGATGGCCTAGACAAAAGCATCATGTAAATTTAAGTGATATAAAGTTATGCACACCAAGGTTATATTATTGAGAGCCTGACTGGTGTAAAGTGGCTTATAAATTACTTGAAATCTGACAGACTAATGCATAATCTCTGTAAAAGTAGAAGACTAATCAAGGTAGGCCGTTAAACTCTTCCTGTTAAAGAAATGAGCTATCAATATTGTTTGTGCTCGAGTTCACAGTTTGAAATAAATATTCTACATCTTCATAGTTTCATATATTTTAGCTGAGTGATGTTTTTTTATTGTTTGTTTGCTATTTATCAGTTGCAATTTCGAAGAGGAAAAGTTATAAAGTCTCTGTTGCTTAGTTTTATTCTCCAGTGGAATTTTATGCCAGCAATGATTGAGTTTCCCACTCATTGAATCATCTACATTTTACATCAATGGTTTGAAATAATGTTTTAAATATAATTTTATAACAAAATTATAATATATATAAAATATAATTTTTAAAAAAATAAAAGTATATTTATAAATATAATATATATTAGTATTCCTATTATTTCAGTTTAAAATAATTGAATGTTTTTATATTTATATTTATAATTTTTTTAAATAGATTTTTTATTCTTCCAGAAGCGCAAATATCAATTGAAACCAATTTTTGAATTTGAGAGGTTACGAGTGATTTGAAAAGATTTATGTGAATAATGCAATTGTAATAAATTTTTTTAAAAGGAATAAAACATCATTCTAAGTAAAAAAAAATCTATGATAGCCTTAAAAATGTTATTTTGTCAAATATAGCTTCCAAAGTTCCAAATATAAAATGACCAAAATGTTTCTAACTTTCAAATAAAATTTTTAAAAATAGTTTCAAAAGTATTTTAAAATTTTTAATAAAATTTGATAAATAAAAAAATTGAACTTTTATGCAAATTTTTTATATAAAAAGTTCAAATTTAGAAAAATATAATTCAAAACTAGAAAAAGAATTATGTTTTTATTTATTTTTATTTATATATTTAGATTATAAGAGTTTTTGTCCTTTTTAATGAAATCTATTTTGATCACTTTTTTGAAAGCTTTTTCTTGAAACAAAACTTAAAAATTATCTATGAAAGAATTACCGTAAAATTATATATTATTATATCCAAACCAATTATCCGCGCGTAGCGCGGAGAAAAACTCTAGTTTTTTTAAAGGCATGAAAATCTTGTTTCACTGACCCTGCAAGGCATGGGCGTACGGGTTTTCGGGTCGGGTTCGGATCGGATTTTTTTCGGGTCCAGGTTCTTTCGGGTTCTAAACATTTGGACCTAACAGACACTTCTAAATTTTTGGTACGGGTTCGAGTCGTTTTTTGAGTCCGGGTCGGTTCGGGTCTATAATTATAATACTTGTAAAATACCCATAATTTTTCGGGTGCATATCGGGTTCGGGTCGTGTTAGGATATTTAAGATCTAAAAGCACAAAAATACACAAATTTCATCAAATTTAGTCAAAATAAATCATGTATATCTAAAATCTTACAAAATAACTTAAAATAAATTATTAAAAATTAAAAGAAAAAAATTTGAATTTTACATTTAAAACTTTATATTACTTGAAAATCTTACAAAAATAATAACAAAGATCGTTAACAAAAATATATTTTAACTAAATCATAAAATAAAATATCGAAAATAGAACATAACAAAACATAGTTTTGGATATTCACGTTTTTAAGTCGGGTACGAATCGGTTCTTTCGGGTCAGGTCTATTCGGGTCGGTTCTTTTCGGGTCCGGGTCTATTCGGGTCGGTTCTTTTCGGGTCTGTGTCTATTCAGGTAGGAAATTTTTGGACCCAACAGGTACTTCTAAACGTACGGGTCGGTTCCAGTTCGAGTATTTTTGGGTCGGTTATGGGTCGGTTCTTCGGGTCCAGGTTAAAATGCCCAGGCCTACCTGCAATCACCACATGATATTTCCCGTGTTTTGTTCTCACTCACACAGTATCACAAATTACTTTCCGATAAGTCACCTATTCTTCCACTATTCCAGCTCAATCACGTTTAACTTTGGAGTTTTAAATATATATATATATATATATGTAAATTTAAGCCACTTTGATGATATATGTAATTAAATCAATTCTCTTAAGCCTTTTCACATATACCACAAATCGGGATATTACAATTCACCTCCTTTCAAAGACCACAACATCCTCGTTGCCCCCAAGATTGTTAACCATGTTAGTGTGACTCCACACATGAATCCACCCTTGTTTGGGTTAGGCTCTAATACTACTTGTAACTACCCGACCGTCCATGAAAAATGGACTTTCCACGCCCGCTTCACTCGGCCTGTGGGCTTCATTTTGTCAGACAGATGGTGCGTTATTTTTTCCAAGGTTCGGAAGTTTTTTTACTGACCCTACAATCACCACATTACATTTTCCGTGCTTTTGCCTTACTCACACGATATCGGAAATCACTTCTCAATAGATCCCATCCTTCCATTACTCTAACTCAAACACGCTTAACTATGGAGCTTTAAATAGATATGTGCCCTAAAAAGTAAATGCATTTTCGTGAGATAGATAGCTAAATCAATTCTCTTAAACCTTTTCCATATATACTACAAACCATTATAGTTCTTTTTGCTCAAAATCAAATTTCATTAACCGAAAGGTGATTAGATGATTACAAAAAAAAAACGATTAGAACCCAAAATATAAACAATGAGATCTAGTATAACACCCATAATCACTTAGGCGAAACTTATGCTACCTAATCTAACGCTGTATTTTCACCACGACAGAGCCGTGTACATATCACGGCTAGAGTTGACTGACTCTTAAACCCTAAAATTTGACCACAAAGTACAAAGACAGTATTAAACTAGTGGACCATGAAGCTTAATCAGTTCCAATATTGCTCCATATTAATCTCTTAGTAATGTGATTTCAGTTCGTGTACTAACAAAACTTCACCAATGGCGCATTCCGACCAAAATCATCCCTCCAGCAAACACCATACCGACCCTAAGCCATATACCGAACAATACAATCCGGACTGAAAATATGGTCTTAAAGTCGGAAAAAACGAGGATCACCAAATTGCAGCTTCAAGTAGTGCAAAGCTCGTCCACTGAACCAACTCAGGGGTAACTCTGGCGCTAAGCGCCGACTCTAACCTCCGCTATGCCTCCTTTAATCTCATCTCCACTCAATAAGATTCTGGGAACCGTCTTCCTCTGAAAGAACTTTGGGAGAGGCCTCGACAACACAAAATGGTGAGCATTGATAGAACCGTATTTTATAAACTACGGATTACTGAATATTGTAAAAAAATAAAAAAATGATAATACTATACCAAAGAGTAAGAAAAGGATGATACAACTGCAGAGGCGAGATATTATCTCTTTCCTTAACTCAAAATACGTCCCGTAGTGCGAC
>NW_026617935.1:0-14614 GCF_000801105.2 Raphanus sativus
ACAAATACTTTAAACAATCCCTCCATCTTGTCTCCTTGTGTCAACGGCTCCCTGCCTTCCTTAACTCTTCCTTTGCGAGTTTGAACTTGCCTTCTCTTCTAAGGCAAGTTAGGTTATGCTTTGGTGACTTGTACCACAAGGACTGTACGGATAGACTTGTCTTCTAAGTAAGTTCAGAACTGCTTCTATTCCAAGTATCATCAGCTCCTCTCTTCCACCTTATCTATTTCATTCCTTTGTCAATACTCCCCCTCAAGCTTAACCATACAGTATGGTTGAGCTTGGAAACCATGAACACATCCCTCATTAAAACCTTTGTGTGCAAAACCCAGTGGGACAAAAACACACCAAGGAAAAAGAGTAGATGTTTCATGGCTAAGGGGATCATGATCTGGACAAGTCTATGAGCCCCAATCTTGGATGAATAGACTCACAAACTTTGTTGCTTGCTCCTTTGGTGAAGATATCAGCTAGCTGGTCTTCACTTCTAGTGTAGCAAGGTAAAATGATCTTCTGCTCCACTGCTTGTCTAACCTTGTGACAATCCACTTCAATATGCTTTGTCCTCTCATGAAACACTGAGTTTGAAGCTATGTGAATGGCTGCCTGGTTATCACAGTGCATGGTGATTGGTGTTGTTGTTTCAATGCCCAAGTCTCTCAGCAGGTTCCTGATCCAAATCAGCTCACTGGTCAGCTTCCTCATGGCTCTATATTCTGCCTCAGCACTTGAACATGATACCACCTTCTGTTTCTTGCTCTTCCAAGTAACCAAATTGCCTCCTATGAAGGTGCAATAGCCAGTAGTGGATCTCCTGTCCACTCTATCCCCAGCCCAATCTGCATCACAATACCCTACAATCTCTGTGCTCTTGTTGCAACCCATCCAAACACCCTGACCAGGAGCCTCCCTTAGGTATCTCAAGATCCTCTCCACCATGTTCCAATGGTGAACCTTTGGTGCTTGCATATGCTGGCTCACTTGGTTGACAGCAAAGCAGATGTCAGGTCGTGTGATGGTGAGATAGATCAGCTTCCCCACCATTCTTCTATAGAGTTTGAAGTCTCCAAATGGTGTATCTTCAAACTCCCCCTCACGCAATATCTTGTAACCCTCTTCAAGTGGTGTCTTGGCTACTCTTCCACCAAGCTCTCCTGCCTCATTTAAAAGATCAAGTGTGTACTTCCTTTGGCATAAGAAAAGCCCCTCTTTAGAGCGGCATATTTCTATCCCAAGGAAGTACTTAAGCTCTCCCAAATCTTTAATATCAAATGAGGATTTAAGAAAAGCTTTAGTTGAGATTATACCTTCCTTGTTGCTGCCAGTGATGATAATATCATCAACATAGATGAGGATTACAACAATGCCTTGCTTGCTGGTGAGGGTGAAGAGAGTATGGTCAGATTCTGATTTCACAAACCCTCTTCCATTAAGGGTTGTGCTAAGCTTGTGATACCAGGCTCTTGGTGATTGCTTCAATCCATAGATTGCCTTCTTCAATCTAAGTACATTTCCAGGTTTGACCATGTCTTCCATTCCTGGTGGTGGTCTCATGTAGACTTCATCTTCTAATTCTCCTTGAAGAAATGCATTCTTGACATCCATTTGCCAGAGATCCCATTCCAAGTTCACAGCCAAGGAGAGAACAACTCTTATGGTGTGAAGCTTAGCCACTGGTGCAAATGTATCCAAATAGTCTTCTCCATAGACTTGGGTATACCCTCTTGCAACCAGCCTTGTCTTCTTCCTTTCTGGTTGTCCCTTTGCTTTGTACTTGATAGTGAAGAGTAGGCGACTTGTTACTGCCTTCTTGCCTTTTGGAAGTTGAGTTTCAAACCATGTATCATTCTTGATCATAGCTCCTATCTCATCTCCCACTGATTCTCTCCACTCATCCAGTGCCATTGCTTCCTCATAGGTCTTTGGTATGTAAGCTTCATCTAGGTGGGTGATAAACGCCACATGTTCTTCTGGAAAGTATGCCAAGGAGCAGACTGCTTGAGTAGGATGAGCCACTGCATTGGAGTTGAAGTACACTCTAGTGCTGGTCCAGTTTGATGGGTCCTTCCTCACCCTAGTACTTCTTCTCAATGGTTGAATCTCCTCTTCTACCACTGCTTCTTCCTGTCCTTGATCACCATCAGATTCTGCTCCATCTTGATCAGGTGTTGATGCTGAATCATTTTCTGGTGTTGATTCATGCTCACTGCCTCCCTCATGATCAAGATGGACTGGCTCAACAACTGGTGCTGTTTCTGTTGACATGAAGACATAAGGAGATAAACAAGATCAGATATATCAAAGATGAGCTTGGATGGCGATGCCTTGTTCTACAAGTATGTGCATTGCCTCTCTCGGATTCAAATAATCCTAACCGCCACAAGGAAGCAAAGAGTGACTTGCCAAGGAAGGTTTAGGAGAAGAAGAATACCGTTGGAAGGTCAAGACAAAGGAGGGATGTCGGCAAGGAGTTGTTTAATATAAAGATCACATGTTCACTTTGCCTCATAGCCGTTCCTGAGCTGTCACTATCCAAGCTCAGTCTGCGCAGTCTGAGCTCCTTTGTTTATTAATTCTTCTTGTATGTCGATTTAGCTATTTATGTATGTGTGTGATGAACTAAATCAATCAAGGAAACAGTTTCCTCTTTCTTTACTTCTCTCTCGCGAACTCCTCTCTCTCTCTTGAATTCTCACAATGGTTATCATAATCTCCTCTTAATCTCTCCTTAATCTTAAATTCTCTCATGGTATCAGAGCACTAAAAGCTCTTGGAACCAATTCTCTTATTTTCTTTTCTTACTTTTCCGCAAAACTCTGAATCTTTCTTTTCTATTTTTGGCAAAGTTCTTGGTGTTCTTCACTTGTTCTTGATTTCCAGCTTAAAAAAATTTGCCAAAAATGGAAACTCACTCAAAGATGGTGTCGATACCAGTGACTTTAAAAGGTCCAAATTACTTGCTATGGTCAAGGCTTGCTAAGACAGCACTAGGAGGCAGAGGTCTTTGGGAGTGCGTGGAGGGCAAGGCTACAACCAAGACTGTCCTAGGAGAGGATGGCAAAGAAGAGGCTAGTGCGGCTGAAGGTGATAGGAAGAAAGGTCAGGAGGACCTCATGGTGCTTTCAATCATTCAAAACAGCCTAGATGCGCCTATCTTAGAAGCTTATTCCTACTGTGAAACCTCCAAAGAACTTTGGGAAACACTTAAGAAGGTGTATGGGAACATCTCCAACATCAGTAGGGTGTTTGAAGTCAAGAGGGCTATCAACACTCTCTCCCAAGAGGACACTGACTTCTCTACTCACTTTGGGAAGTTCAGGTCACTGTGGGCAGAGATGGAGATGTTGAGGCCATCCAGTGTTGACCCGGAAGTGATTAATGAGAGAAAAGAACAAGACAAGGTGTTTGCCTTGCTCTTTACTCTCAACCCGGTGTATGGTGATCTGATTAAGCACATTTTGAGGAGCGACAAGCTTCCATCTCTAGAGGAGTTGTGTGCTCAGATACAAAAGGAGCAAGGATCAGTGGGGCTATTTGGAGGAAAGGGAGAGCTCATCCTTGCAAATAAAGCTGATGGTGTAGAGGCTCCTGTTGAAGGCGCAGCAAACAAAGGACAATACAAACCTGGAGACAAGAAGGTGTGGGAGTGTGACCACTGCAAGAAGAAAGGTCATGGGAGAGACAAGTGCTGGATTCTCCACCCACACCTCAAGCCCCAGAAGTTCCGAACTGATGCAAAAGCCAACTTCTCTGGTGATGTGGGAGAGACCTCTACCCCTATGCGCGCCAAGGCTACTAGTGATGGAGCACACAATGAGAATGTCAAGAAATCTGACATTGAAGCTCTCATCAAAGCCTTAAGGGAGTCTGGTAAAACTCTTGGTTATTCTCTAAATGCATCATATAGATTGTCTAGTGCTCCTCATGCTCTTACAACTAATATGAATGCATCTAGTAGCATCAAACCTGTGATAATAGACTCTGGCGCCTCTCATCATATGATTAGTAATGCTGAGTTAATTGAGAACATTAAACCTGTTTTAGGACATGTTAAAATTGCTAATGGTGATAGAATTCCCATTCAGGGTGAAGGAACCATTAAATTGTTTGATAGAGATACCAAAGCATTTTATATGCCATCTTTTGCATCAAATTTGCTTTCTGTCAAAAGAGTTGCTACTGATTTACATTGCAATGTAATATTCAGTCCTAATGAGGTTATGTTTCAGGATATTGAGACTCTTAAGTTGATTGGCAAAGGTGTTACAAAGGAGGACTTGTACCTACTTGAAGACATCAAGACCAGTTCAAATTTATCTGCTTTTAGTTCAATTCCTGTCTTAGATAATGATGTATTGTGGCATGCTAGATTAGGTCATCCTCATTCTCGTGCCTTGAACATTTTATTACCTAATGTTGTGTTTAAAAATGATGGCTGTGAAGCTTGTATCCTTGGTAAACACTGCAAAACTGTCTTCCCAAAATCGTCTACTATCTATGAAAATTGCTTTGATCTCATACATTCTGATGTCTGGACTGCACCATGCATATCTAGAGAGAATCATAAGTACTTTGTCACATTTATTGATCAAAAATCCAAATATACTTGGCTGACTATGATTCAAACTAAAGATAGAGTGCTTGATGCTTTTATTAATTTCCAGAACTACATAACTAATCATTTCAATGTTAAGATCAAAGTATTCAGATCAGATAATGGGGGAGAATATACAAGCAAAGCATTCAAAAGCCATCTAGCTAAACATGGGATCATACACCAAACTAGCTGCCCATACACCCCACAGCAAAATGGAGTTGCTGAGAGGAAGAACAGGCACCTAATGGAGGTGGCGAGATCCATGATGTTCTATACCAACATGCCTAAACGATTTTGGAGTGATGCTGTGATGACTGCATGCTATCTCATCAATCGGACGCCTACAAGAGTGCTTGAGGACTCCACACCATATGAGGTATTGAACAAAAGAAAACCATCCATTGATTACTTACGGGTCTTTGGGTGTTTGTGTTTTGTATTAAGGCCAGGTGAGCACAGAAACAAGCTAGAGGCAAGAAGTATCAAGGCAGTGTTCATTGGCTATTCAAATACACAAAAGGGGTACAAGTGCTATGTACCAGAGACTAGGAGAGTCATGGTGTCCAGGGATGTGAAGTTTGTTGAATCAAGAGGCTACTTTGAGGAGAAAGATTGGGAGAATCTCAAAGATTTATCTCAAGAAGCCTCAGATAGAGCACTGAACCTGAAGCATATTATGGAGAGTCTTGGCATCAACATGGGTCAGGGATCAGCACCAGTGATTCTTGAGGGTGAGCAAGTTCTTCATCCTAATCCTGAAGGGGGGAATCAAGAGGATTCTCACACTGGTCAAGAGGGATCAGATGAAACAAGAGAGGTTCAAGAGGGAACACACACTGATCAAACGCAAGAGGTTCATGATCAGGATGAAAACAATCAAGGTGTGCCATCAGTACAAGAGCAAGAGGCTGTACCTGATGAAGTTGAAAGGATAGAAGAAGTCCAGCCGCTTAGGAGAAGCACAAGGGTCAGGAATCCACCATCAAACTGGAGCAACACAAGGGTATATTTCAACAGCCAAGCAGTTGCTCATCCAACTCAAGCAACATGCTCCCTAGCTCAATACCCTAAGGATCATCAAGTGTTTATTACCAACCTTGATGAGGCTTACATACCAAGGACATATGAGGAGGCTATGGCAATCAAGGAATGGAGAGACTCAGTAGAAGATGAGATGGGAGCTATGGAGAAGAATGGAACCTTCTTTGAGAGTGAGCTTCCCAAAGGCAAGAAGGCAGTGACCAGCATGCTTCTGTTCACAATCAAGTATCTAGCCAATGGGAAACCAGAAAGGAAGAAGACCAGGCTAGTAGCAAGAGGCTACACCCAAGTGTATGGTGAGGATTACCTAGAAACATTTGCGCCAGTAGCAAAGTTACACACCATAAGAGTTGTGCTCTCACTTGCTGTGAATTTGGAGTGGGATCTTTGGCAAATGGATGTCAAGAATGCATTCTTACAAGGAGAGCTAGAAGATGAAGTATACATGCGCCCACCACCTGGAATGGAAAGCATGGTCAAGCCTGGAAATGTCTTGAGATTGAGGAAAGCAATATATGGGCTAAAGCAATCTCCAAGAGCCTGGTATCACAAGCTGAGTTCAACACTGAATGGAAGGGGTTTTAGGAAATCTGAAGCCGACCACACCTTGTTCACTCTGACCAGCAAGCAAGGGATCATTGTTATACTCATCTATGTGGATGATATAATCATCACAGGCAGTGACAAAGAAGGGATCGACTCAACCAAGGTGTTTCTCAAAGCAACATTTGACATCAAGGACTTGGGAGAGCTCAAGTATTTCCTTGGGATTGAGATATGCAGATCAAAGGAAGGGTTGTTCCTGTCACAAAGGAAATACACTCTGGATTTGTTAAAAGAAGTTGGTGATCTTGGCGGAAGAGCTGCTAAAACACCACTAGAAGATGGATACAAAGTGATGCGTGAGGGGGAGATTGAAGACAAGGCTTATGGAGATGTGAAGCACTATAGAAGAATGGTAGGGAAGCTGATATATCTCACTATCACAAGACCTGATGTGTGCTTTGCAGTCAACCAGGTGAGCCAGCATATGCAAGCTCCCAAGATGCATCATTGGAACATGGTGGAGAGGATACTAAGGTATCTAAGAGAGGCGCCAGGACAAGGAATATGGATGGGGTGCAACAAGAGCACTGAGATAGTTGGGTATTGTGATGCTGATTGGGCTGGAGACAGAATTGATAGGAGATCAACTACTGGTTATTGCACATTTATTGGAGGCAACTTGGTGACTTGGAAGAGCAAGAAGCAAAAGGTGGTTTCATGTTCAAGTGCTGAGGCAGAGTATAGAGCCATGAGAAAGCTCACAAGTGAGCTGATTTGGATCAAGGGACTGCTTAAGGACTTGGGAGTAGAGACTACCTCACCAATCACTATGCATTGTGATAACCAGGCGGCTATACACATTGCCAGCAACTCAGTCTTCCATGAAAGAACCAAACACATTGAAGTAGACTGCCACAAGGTTAGACAAGCAGTGGAGCAGAAGGTGATATTGCCATGCTACACACGAAGTGAGGAGCAGCTTGCTGACATCTTCACAAAGGCAGCAAGCACTAAAGTCTGTGAGTTCATCCATCCACGGTTAGGACTCATAGACCTCTCATGTCACTGATCTCTCCTCCATGAAGTGATCTACTCTTTTCCCTTGGCTTGGTTTTTGTCCCATTGGGTTTTGCCAAGCTAAGTTTTAATGAGGGATTGCTTCATGGCTTCCAAGCTTGACTTGTTCCATATGGTCAAGCTTGAGGGGAGTGTTGACATGAAGACATAAGGAGATAAACAAGATCAGATATATCAAAGATGAGCTTGGATGGCGATGCCTTGTTCTACAAGTATGTGCATTGCCTCTCTCGGATTCAAAAAATCCTAACCGCCACAAGGAAGCAAAGAGACTTGCCAAGGAAGGTTTAGGAGAAGAAGAATACCGTTGAGAAGGTCAAGACAAAGGAGGGATGTCGGCAAGGAGTTGTTTAATATAAAGATCACATGTTTCACTTTGCCTCATAGCCGTTCCTGAGCTGTCACTATCCAAGATCAGTCTGCGCAGTCTGAGCTCCTTTGTTTATTAATCTTCTTGTATGTCGATTTAGCTATTTATGTATGTGTGTGATGAACAAAATGAATCAAGGAAACAGTTTTCCTCTTTCTTTACTTCTCTCTCGCGAACTCCTCTCTCTCTCTTGAATTCTCACAATGGTTATCATAATCTCCTCTTAATCTCTCCTTAATCTTTACATTCTCTCAGTTCTTCTAATCAGGCTCAGCAGTTGCTGGTGTAGATGGTGATGGTGTGTGCTGGTACTGGCGCCACACTACTTTGAGGTTGGCTGATTCCAAGCTCTCCATAATGGTTCTCAAAGTTGTTTGCTCTATCAGATGACCCTTGTTGAGAGATCTCTAAGGTTTTCCCAACTCTTCTCATCATAGTACCCCCTTTGATTCCACAAACTTGACATCCCTTGAGACCATAACTCTTCTTGATTCTGGAATATAGCACTTGTATCCTTTCTGTGTGTGAGTATAGCCTATGAACATTCCCTTGACAACTCTTGGCTTCCAGCTTATTTCTCTGTTCTCCCTGGTGTCAAGACATAGCACACCAACCCACACGCAGGTGATCTAATGGGTTGGATCTTGTTAATACCTGAAAGGGAGAGACATCTTTGAGAACTTTGGTGGGGATCCTGTTGGATCAGATAGCAAGCTGTGATCACAGCATCACCCCCAAACTTCTTTGGAACATTTGTGTGAAACATCATGCTCCTTGCAACCTCCATAAGATGCCTATTCTTCCTCTCAGCAACTCCATTTTGTTGTGGTGTGTATGGACAGCTTGTTTGATGAATAATGCCATGCTTTGCGAGGTGTTGTTTAAAAGCATTGCTAGTATACTCTCCACCATTATCAGACCTAAAGATTTTGATCTGGAATTGAAAATGGTTAGTTACATAGTTTTGGAAGTTAATAAAAGCTTCTAAAACACTCTATCTTTGCTTTTAATCAGTGTGAGCCAAGTATACTTTGATTTCTCATCTATGAATGTCACAAAATATTTATGGGTTTCTCTAGATGCACAAGGGGCAGTCCCACACATCAGAATGCACTAGATCAAAACAATTCTCATAAGCAGTCCATAGATTAAAGGAAAAACAGATTTGCAATGTTTGCCAAGAATACAAGCCTCACAAGATTCATTCTTAAAAGATAAATTAGGCAACATTAAGCTTAAAGCTCTAGAGTGTGGATGGCCTAATCTAGCATGCCATAACACATTACTAGCTAAGACAGAATTAAAAGCAGTAGATAAATCTGATAGATTGGGTATCTTCAAGCAAGTAAAGCTCTCCCTTGCTCACACCTTTTCCCGCATATTTACTGGTTCTTAATATCCTGAAAAACAAACATCATTAGGACTGAAAATAACATTGCAATTCAGGTCATTAGTAGCTCTTTTAACAGATAATAAATTTGATGTGAAGGCAGGCATATAAAAAGCTTGAGATTCGTTGTTAAACAAGTTCAGATTTCCTACTCCCCTCAAATTGAATTCTATCACCATTTGCAATTACAACACTGCTAGAGCTGGTTTAATAATCACTAATCAGTCTAGCATCCCTAATCATATGATGAGAGGCTCCTGAATCAATGATTAAAGGCCTAGCAGTGTGAGAAGCATTGTGCATAGAATTTAAAGCATTAATACTTTGGTTACCAGAATTTGCATTGAGGGCTTTGATCAAAGGCCTCAATGTCTGACTTCCTGATGAAAGCATCCTCATGTGGTGGGTGAGACATGGCGTGAGAAGTAGAGCTCCAGTGTTGTTGACATGAAGCAATAATAAAGGAGTGAAGACATGAAGCTAGCAAAGACATTGGTGAAGAGTAAGAGACAATGCATGCGCATGATGAGTTGATGATTTACTATGGTGTGTCGTGCAAGGCAAGGAAGAGTCTCTTTTAATTTAACCACCAAGGAAGGATACATTAACTAGAAGCAAGAGAGGATGTCGACACAAGAAGAATAGAGTCGTTGAGGAAGAAGTCAAGGGTCTGTCTAAGACAGATCAGAGACAGAGAACCGTTGTGAACGGTCACTATCACTCGTCTGGCCGAGCCAAGATCGACCAGCATCTCTCCTATTTGTTTATTCTTCTGTACTACCTCTTATTAGTTATTGTTTATCTCATTGTCGATTAGCTCATGTGTTTGTCTTTAAGTAGCTTGTAACATGTTCTGAATCAAGTAAAGGAAATATGAATTCCTAAAACTCTCTCTCTTTGTTTACGCAATCACTTCTCCCTCTCTCTTCTCTTTCACTCGAATTCCTCTTTGCTTCTCCCTGGTTCTTTAATTCTTATCACAAACTCTCTTTAATCCTCACAAAATTTCATGGTATCAGAGCAACAAAGCTCTTGAAACCGAATCTAGCTTCCGCAAACTCTCTGTTCTTGTTTAATTCTCTTTCTTTTTCAAATTTCTCTCTCCTGTTCTTGGTGTTGGGCGAGTTAAAGGAAAATGAAAAAGCAACAACAACAACAGCAAACATCTCAACATACCTGTGACCTTGAAGGGGATTAACTACCTCTTTTGGGCTAGGATGGTGAAGAGAGCCCTTGGTGGAAGAGGTTTATGGAAGTATGCCATAACAGAGGCGGCTCCAAAACAAACCACTCAAGGAGAAGATGGAAAAGAGGTGGTGGTGGTAGCTGATGAAGACAAATGGAATCAAGAAGATCTCATGGTGCTCTCAGCTCTCCTCAGCTCTCTTGAACCAGCAATAATGGAGTCTTACTCTTACTGTGAGACTACCAAGCAGCTGTGGGATACTCTCTACAAAGTGTATGGAAATGTTTCCAACCTCACTAGAGTATTTGAAGTGAAAAGGGCCATTGGCGCCCTCAACCAAGGAGATGGGGAGTTCCAACCTCACTTTGGCAAGTTCAGGTCCCTTTGGGCAGAGATGGAGATACTGAGGCCACACACAACTGATCCTACCACTCTCTTAACCAGGCGTGAAGAGGATAAAGTGTTTGGATTGCTGCTTACTCTCAGCCCATCCTATGGTAGCTTGATTAAGCACATCTTGAGATCTGACAAGCTTCCTGACCTGGATGAAGTTTGTGCTCAAATTCAGAAGGAGGAAGGGTCAGTGGGCTTGTTTGGTAACAAAAGGAGACCTAAACATGGCACACCAAGCTGAAGAAGCTGTGGCTAACAAGGCGTACAAGCAAGAGGAGAGGAAAGCCTTGATCTGTGACCATTGCAAGAAGAAAAGGTCACTTAAAGGACAAGTGCTGGCTTCTCCATCCACACTTGAAGCCAAACAAGTTCAAAGAGACTCGCCCCCAGGACGCAAGAGCCAATCTCTCAACTGAGGGAGCAGAGCCAACCAACACCACACCCTATGGGAGCAAGCAGTGGCGTGGGAAGTGCATGACCCTGCATCAGTGTACGCTACTCCAAGGGCCAATCTAGATGAGATCATCACAAAGTCTGACTTAAGTGCTCTCATCAAGGCCTTAAAAGAATCTGGTATAACCTAAAACTCTTGGTACTCTCTTAGTGCATCTCACATTGTTGGTAGTTCTATGAGTGTTTTTAAAACTGCTAAACCTCTAATTATTGATTCTGGTGCTTCACACCATATGATTAGTGATTTAAGCTTGATTAAAAACATTGAACCTGCCTTAGGAAATGATGATAGCCAATGGAGATAAAATTCCAATAGAAGGAGTAGGTGATCTCAAACTGTTTGACAAAGTGTCTAAAGCTTTTTATATGGCCCACATTTGCATCTAACTTGCTGTCGGTTAAAAGGGTGACTAATGATTTGAATTGTCAAGTTACTTTCAAGCCTAACAGTGTGCATTTTCAGGATATTGATTCTAGTAGGTTGCTTGGCAAAGGTGTTACCAAGGGAGACTTGTACTTGCTTGAGGACACAAGACCAGCTTCCGATTTATCTTGCTATTTCAATTCTGTCTCTGAATTCCCTAAAGATGTAATATGGCATGCTAGATTAGGACATCCTCATTCTCATGCTTTGAACATCCTGTTGCCTAGTATTTCTTTTAAAAGTGATTGTGAGGCTTGTATATTAGAAAAACATTGTAGAAATGTGTTTCCTAAATCAATGACCATCTATGAGAATTGCTTTGATTTAATTCATTCTGATGTTTGGACTGCACCTTGCACATCTAGAGAGCAGCATAAGTATTTCGTGACTTTTATAGATGAAAAGTCTAAATATACTTGGATCACTTTGATGCAATCAAAAGATAGGGTGCTAGAAGCCTTTAAAACTTTCAAATTATGTCACTAACCATTTTAATGTCAAGATTAAAATTCTTAGATCAGATAATGGTGGTGAATACACTAGCACAGCCTTCAAACAACACTTAGCTTCTCACGGCATCATACATCAAACCAGCTGTCCTTACACACCTCAACAAAATGGTGTGGCAGAGAGAAAGAATAGGCACCTAATGGAAGTGGCCAGGAGCATGATGTTTCACTCCAATGTGCCTAAGAGGTTTTGGGGAGATGCAGTGGTTACAGCTGCTTATCTTATCAACCGCACGCCAACAAGGGTTCTTCACAATGCCACCCATATGAGGTATTGAACAAAGCTAAATCATCTATAGATCACTTGCGTGTGTTTGGGTGTGTGTGTTTTATTGATTCCAGGAGAGCTTAGAAACAAGCTGGAGGCCAAGAGTAGAAAGGCAATGTTCATTGGGTATTCAACACACCAGAAGGGTTACAAATGCTATGTACCAGAGACTAGAAGAGTCCTGGTGTCAAGAGATGTTAAGTTCATGGATCAACAGGCTACTATGATGAGAAGAGTTGGGATGACCTCAAGGATCTTTCTCAGTCAGCCACTGATAGAGCTAACAACCTGAGAATCATTATGGAGAGACTTGGCATCAGTCTACCAATATGAACCAGCAAAAGAAAGGGAGACCTCCACTCGGGCTGCTGAAGAAGTAGAAGGAGTTGGAGTATCTCATCCTGATCATGAGGGGGGCAAGGAGATGATCAATCTGCGCAAGCTCAGCCTGAAGAGAACTCAGGAGTATCTCATGATCAAGACGAGATGGGATCACAACCACAAGCAGCCACTGAACCTCATGAGGAACCAAGTGACAACAATCAAGCTGATCAGATACAAACCTTGAGAAGAAGTACAAGGAACAGGAGACCAGCCTCAGATTGGATCAACACAAGGGTTACTTCAATGCTAAAGCTGTGGCACATCCCCAGTGCAGTATGTTCACTAGCTCACTATCCAGCAGAGCATCAAGCCTTCATCACCGATTGGATCAAGAATGGATTCCAAAGACATATGAGAAGCCATGCAAGATGAAGTGGGGAGCATCTGTTGGAGAAGAGATGGGAGCCATGGAAAAGAATGAAACATATTTTGAAAGTGAGCTTCCCAAAGAAAGAAAGCAGTGACAAGCCGGCTTCTCTCACAATCAAGTATGGAGCCAATGGAAAGCCAGAGAGGAAGAAAACCAGACTGGTGGCAAGAGGCTACACTCAAGTAATGGTGAAGATTACTTGGATACATTTGCACCAGTGGCAAACTACTGCAACACCATAAGAATACTACTCTCACTGCGGTCAACTTGGAGTGGGACTGTGGCAATGGATGTGAAGAATGCATTTCTTCAAGGAGAGTTAGATGATGAAGTATACATGAGACCTCCTCCCGGCCTTGAAGACATGGTGAAACCAGGAAAATGTGCTTAGACTCAGGAAGGCCATCTACGGATTGAAACAATCTCCAAGAGCATGGTACCACAAGCTAAAGCAAACACTGAACGGAAGAGGCTTTGTGAAGTCTCAACAAGACCATTCTCTCTTCACACTCACCAGCAAGGAAGGTATCATAGTCATACTGGTATATTTGATGAATAATCATCACTGGTAAGCAACAAGGAAGGTATCTCTCCACTAAATCTTTTCTCAAATCTACTTTGATATTAAGGATTTGGGAGAGTTAAAGTACTTCCTAGGGATTGAATTTTGCCGCTCTAAAGAGGGGCTGTTCATGTCTCAAAGGAAGTACAGCACTTGATATCTTGAATGAGGCAGGAACCATTGGAAGTAGAAACAGGCCAAAACACCATTGGAAGAGAAGGTTACAAGGTGCTGCGAGAGGGGGAGTATGAAGCTACTCCATTCAAGATGTCAAGAGAGTAGGAGAATGTGGGCAAGCTCATTACTTGACCATAACCAGACCGGATGTGTGCTTTGCTGTGAATCAAGTGAGTCAACACATGGGAGCCCCTAAGGTGCATCATTGGAACATGGTAGAGAGAATCTTGAGATACTTGAGAGAGGCGCCGGGTCAAGGAGTTTGGATGGCGTGTTAACAAGAGTACTGAAGTTGTGGGGTATTGTGATGCTGATTGGGCTGGAGACAGAGTAAGATAGAAGATCAACCACAGGGTATTGCACATTCATTGGAGGGAATCTGGTCACATGGAAGAGCAAGAAGCAAAAAGTGGTGTCTTGCTCAAGCTGAAGCAGAATATAGAGCAATGAGGAAACTTACCAGTGAGCTGATATGGATCAAGGGTCTACTCAAGGATTTGGGCATTGAGATCAGTACAACCAATGACCATGCATTGTGACAACCAAGCGGCCATACACATTGCAAGCACCTCAGTCTTCCATGAGAGGACTAAGCATATAGAAGTGGACGCCACAAAGGAGACAAGCAGTGGAGCAGCTAGTGATCTCCATGCTATACTCGGAGTGAGGATCAACTAGCTGACATCTTCACCAAGGCAGCCAGCAGCAAGGTGTGAGTTCATTCATCCTAACTTGGACTCAGTAGACCTCACTTGTCACTGATCCTCTAACCATGAAGGATTCTACTCTTTTTTCCTTGCTTGGTTTTTATCCCAAGTGGTTTCCAAGTAAAGTTTTAATGAGGGAATGCTTCATGGTTTCCAAGCT
>NW_026617936.1:0-14609 GCF_000801105.2 Raphanus sativus
CTGTCTAAAAATCAGAACTTTGATAGCATACCTCAACAAAGTCACTTCCTTTACTTTCGCCGGAGATCATGGGAGGCTGCACCTCCAAACCCTCCACCTCCGACAGACCCAACAACCCTTTCTTCCCCGGCAACGACTACCCCCTAGTTAACAACCCCACCCCTTCCGCCGCAAAGGCCTCTCCTTTCTTCCCCTTCTACACCCCCAGCCCCGCTCGCCACCACCGCCGCAACAAGAGCCGCGACGTCGCCAACGGAGGCGGAGAGAGCAAGAGCGCGACGAGCACGCCGCTCCGCCAGTTACGGCGCGCGTTCAACCCTCCGTCTCCGGCGAAACACATACGCGCGGCGCTACGGCGGAGGAAATTTAAAAAGGAGGCCGCTTTATCGGCGGAAGCGGCGGAGGCTCCGCCGCAGGAGGAGGGGGAGGAGGTGGGGCTCGACAAAAGGTTCGGCTTTGCGAAGGATTTTCAGAGCAGAGTGGAGTTAGGGGATGAGATTGGACGAGGGCATTTTGGGTATACTTGCTCCGCTAAGTTCAAGAGAGGTGAGCTCAAAGGTCATGTGGTTGCTGTTAAGATCATCCCCAAATCTAAGGTATAACAATAAACTCTCTTTTTTATTTTTTTTGATGATTGCATATTTCAAAATATAATGTGTGTTGGTTCATTTTGTGGTTATAGATGACAAGTGCAATAGCTATAGAAGATGTGAGAAGGGAAGTGAAGATTCTAAAGGCTTTATCTGGACATAAGAATCTGGTTCAGTTCTATGATGCATTTGAGGACAATGCTAACGTCTACATTGCCATGGAGTAAGAAAAGTTCCCTTGAATCAGTTTAGATTTAAAGAATTAAAGTAACTTGAATTTTGCAGGCTTTGTGAAGGTGGTGAGCTACTTGACAGAATACTAGCAAGGTGTGTGCTATTTTTAAGTTTAAAATACATATGGTTAGAGATTGGTTCTGAAATTTCATATTTTGTTGTGTAGGGGAGGGAAGTACTCAGAGGAGGATGCAAAACAAGTAATTATACAAATCCTAAACGTTGTAGCTTTCTGTCATCTCCAAGGAGTTGTTCATAGAGATCTTAAACCAGAGGTGAGTCACAGTTTTTGTGTGAACCAGAAAGAAGATTATCTCTTTTAATGTTTTTTTCTTTGATCATCAGAACTTCTTGTACACTTCCAAGGAGGAGAACTCTCAGCTCAAAGCCATAGACTTTGGCTTATCAGATTTTGTTAAACCAGGTTCATAATCATATTATCATTTTTTATTATGGTTAGTAAATTCAGAAATGGCGTTTTAATTTGTGTTCTTTTAATTTGAGTAGATGAGAGACTCAATGACATAGTTGGAAGTGCGTACTACGTAGCTCCTGAAGTTCTACACAGATCATACACAACAGAAGCAGATGTGTGGAGCATTGGAGTCATAGCATACATTCTACTATGTGGTAGCCGTCCGTTTTGGGCAAGAACAGAATCTGGAATCTTCAGAGCGGTTCTTAAAGCTGACCCTAGTTTCGATGAAGCTCCTTGGCCCTTCTTGTCCTCTGAAGCTAAAGACTTTGTCAAGCGGTTATTGTTTAAGGATCCTCGGAGAAGAATGTCAGCTTCCCAAGCCTTGAGTCAGTTCCTTTTTTTAACCTCACAGCTCTTTATAGACACATATCTTTTCTATTTTGGTAGTCACAGTTCCTTTTTTTACTTTTGTTTCTTACAGTGCATCCTTGGATCCGTGGTTATAATAGGGATATGAATATACCGTTTGATATCCTGATCTTTAGGCAGATGAAGGCCTACTTGCGGTCTTCTTCATTGCGCAAAGCTGCTTTGAGGGTATGTTTTAAAGCACTGAAGAACACTGTCTAAAGACTAGTCAGTAGTTTCTCATTCTTGTGTTCTTTCTTTCTACAGGCATTGTCCAAGACGTTGATAACTGATGAGATTATTTACCTGAAAACTCAATTTTCTCTCCTCTCACCAAACAAAGATGGCCTCATCACTTTGGAAACCATTAGATCGGTTGGTTAAAACTTCTCTTTTGATAGGTACAGACACAGTGTAGTAAATCTAATCTAATCCCTGTTGCATTTGTTTGGACAGGCACTTTCAAGAAATGCAACAGAAGAAATGAAGGAGTCTCGAGTCCCAGAGTTTCTTGCTTTGGTAAGAAACGTTTAGTAGATACTATATAAACAGTTTTGGTTGTAATACCTCTCTCTATCAATGACTTGTAATGTTCTTACAGCTAAATGGACTTCAACACAGAGGAATGGACTTGGAAGAGTTCTGTGCAGCGGCTGTAAACGTTCATCAGCATGAGTCGCTTGATTGTTGGGAGGAGAGCATTCGTCATGCTTATGAGCTATTTGAAATGAATGGAAACAGAGCTATCGTCATTGAAGAACTCGCTTCTGTAAGTTAAAGCAGTGTTTGCTTTCTTTGCCAAGTTCCTCTTAAAGCTGACACAACATGTTGTTTTTTGAGTATGCAGGAACTTGGGGTTGGACCAGCTATAACAGTACATTCGGTTCTACGTGAATGGATAAGACACACAGATGGGAAACTGAGTTTCTTCGGGTTTGCTAAACTCTTACATGGAGTCTCTGTTCGACCCTCGGTGAAAACTCCACGGTGAAGTTAATGAAAATCCAACACTGACGAAGCAAAAAAAGAGGATGTCAAGATCTTTACTTTGATTCTTTGGATCAGTAGTGAGGATTGTAAAAGGGAATATAAAGTTTCATACAAGAGAAGTTGTAAGAAGATTTGTTGTGATAAAAATAGTAACCACACTGACTCTCACTCTATGTGAAGAAGTCAAGAGAAAGATAAAGGAATTTAAACATGAAACATTCTCTCTTATTTTCAAAAAGATTTTGACTTTGTGTTCTCTTTGTTCTCAAAGGTAATGAGATCCGGAAAAGTTAAAAGGCACTAATATGCTTGGAGTTTGTTCTGAAAATTGGATTATGTGGGTAAAGACACTAATATGCTTTTAATAGACTTTGCAGTTACTTAAAAAAGACGAGTGTGTTTGTTGTTCTTCATGCTTTAGTAGTGTCAAAGTGTAGCAGATAGTTTTAGTACTCTGTTGAGTTGTTTATGTGCTAGAATGCGAGAGAAAATCTATAATTAACAATAGAGATGAGAAACGTTTTGCAATTGAAGATGAAGATGTGATCTGTTCAAAACACAATAATCAGAAGAAAGAGACAAACACGAGAGTGAAAAGTGTAAAAAGACATCCATTGATTAAAGAAGTATTTCATTGAAGAAAGAATCATATGATTTTGGACTACAAATATTGAACTAAAGAATAATACAAACTAAAACTCTTATGATTACCGAAGCTGAATCTGTTTGAGTTGCATCAGTTTTCTCTTATATGAGAAAGAAAAAAAACTGATCCAAGATCAAACAGAACTCTCCTCAGTCCTCAAATTACATACGAACTACACAGACAGTACCTAGTAATCATTGACTCATTCTCATCATAACATGAGAAAAGAATCTGCAAATTCATCGCCGCTCAAACCTTCAAATATGGAATCCAAGTCAAGATCAGCTATATCAAAACCAAGCACCTCTTCTTGCGCATCATTCAATTCTCCTGCAGCAGCTGGTAATAACAGAGCTTTGTTGTTGCTGCAAGAGTTATCAGAAACCGTCTCAGTCTGATGCTCATCTTTTTCTTCTTCAGTTTTCTCAACATCATTGAGGAGGTTCTGAAGATCCATGTCGCTCCACTCTTTCAAATTTTCATAAACCTCCTTAATCTCATGATCTTCTTCTACAGGTTCCTTGTCAAAATCAAAACCGTTGAGGATTTGGTCAATATCCATATCGCTCCACTCTTCAGTATTTTCCTCAGCATGAGTTGTTGATAAAGCAGCGTTCTTGTCGTTGTTGTTAAAGAAACGGTCACAAACAGAGATGATCTGATCATCCTCTGAAGTGATTAGGGTTTGAGGTAGTAAATCATCATCATCAACATCGATTAGGGTTTTAACAACATCGTTGCTGTCGTCCTTCTTCTTCTTACCTTTTCTCTGATTAAAACCAAAGGCGTCCTCATCAAGCAACCGATCTGCATCCCTAATCAGTATCTCCATGGACTCCATCGCTTGCATGATTTCTTCAAGGCTCTTACTCGTCGCAAGCTTCTCCTTCTCCCACCAATTACTAAGCCCTAGCTCCTTCCGAGCCATGCATATTCCTATGTCCTCCCTCATCTTTTTGCTTTCTTCAGGGACACGAACTGGCCTCTGTCCGGAGAGATACGCAGAGACCAGCGAATCAACCGAAGAGTGACCGAAGGAGAAGAAAGGGACGTTGGAGTTGGAAGAAGAAGGAGTCGCTAAGATCGCGATCTGAGCCTCGCCCATAACACAGAGCTGTGCGGCTTTGCTGTAGAGACCATCCCTTCTCTTCGAAAAAGTTACAGCCTTTGAGCTCTTATCGGCAATCTTCTCTAGCACGGCCTTCCTCTTCGTCCCTCCTCTTTTCACCATCGTTGAATAAAAATCGAAACCCTAGTTTTCAATATTACAGAGCGTAGAAACTAGACAGAGTCGAGTGCCAAATCTCTTCTTTTTTTAACGAAGAAAACGAAACCCTAGTTTCAGAAATTACAGAGCTTTTTCGAGTAGAGAAGCTTTAGAACAAAAAGAAGCAAAGTAAGCACTCTCTCCATCTATTTGGTCTGTATAAATAGGTTACGTTCTTGTCATTAACTTATCCACTAATCAATCGTTAAAATTAATTAACTTTGACTATTTCCTTTTTTATAACTAATCAGTAATTAAACATGATGGGTTAACTTACACCAATTTCCCCTTTTTTCTTTAAGTAACATCAAAATCGGACCGGTTCGATTAAAACCTAATTTATTTACTCGTACCAAGTTCGGTTCGACTTATGGAAAGAGATAAATTACCGAACCAGATTTTCATTCCCCCTAAAATTGCATCAGCGGCCCCTTATCTTCTTCTTTCTTTCGATTATGGAATTAGGGTTTCGATCATGGAATTAGGGGTTTTTTTAAATCTGTCTTATTATTAGTCTCTGGACTTTGTTCTTCATCTCTCCGATCCACAGATGGCTCTGAGGTAAATCAAGATTTGCAAAGCTTTTTGCATCTTTACTTGATTTAATACGTTTTACGTAACTTTTTGAGAGAAGCCATGTTCATGTCTTAGCTTTCTCTCTTTGTTTCGTAATTGAAATTTATTCAGAGTTTGGTCTTATTGAACAGCGAGGGTTTAGGTACACTGTGAGATCTTTCTGTAACATACATAACGAAAAGATTGCTTGTTACGTCACTGTGAGAGGAGACAAGGCAAATGCACCTTCTTGAGAGTGGCTTGAAAGTGAAGGAACACAGTTGAGGTCATTTATCTTGAAATCAAGTAAGGGATGACATGTGACAGAGGTCTTCTTTTTTTTCTTTTTTGCTGATTTTAAACAGAGTAATGTTTTAATTATTCTTTTCTTTCTTAGGCAAAAAATCAAAGAGCATTGCCAAAGGCAAGGAGCTCAAGAAGAACGAGAAATTGCTTCAACAGATCGAAGCAGTGAGTAATGGATTCCCCTCTTTGTTATTAGACCCTCTTTTGTTTCTTTATCATTGTCTTAAGATTGCTCCTATTATTTGTTCTGTCTCTGTGTGTGATTAGGTCAAACCCCTGAGCTTGATCTTGTTTGTACACTGTGAGATCTCATTGCTTGCTGAGAGGAGACAAGGCAATGCAGCTTGGCTTTGAGAGTGGCTTGAAAGTGAAACAATACTGAACTGTTGATAGTAATAGTTGACATATTTTGCTGGTTTGGTATGAGGTTCATTACAGGTGCATTCTTGGATCCGTGGTTATGCTGCTGATATGAATGAGTTTTTAACAGAACGTTTTACTTGCGATCTTCTTCGTTGCCGCAAAGCTGCTTTTAGGGTATGTTTTAAGTACTTTGAGAAGAACACTGATGACTATGTTCTAACCATTATGTCCTTCTCTCTACAGGCATTGTCCAAGACTCAATTTTCTCTCCTTGCACCAAACAAAGATGGCCTCATCAGTTTAGAAAACATTAGATCGGTTCTAAACTGTTTTTAAATTTCCCTTTTCTTCTCTCTAAAGGTGATATAGTCCCTGTTGCATTTTATTCTGTTTGGACAGAGGCTCTTTCAAGGGAATGCAGCTTCTTGCTTTGGTAAGAAACGTTTCTCTGTGTGATTTTTCAGATTGTAGTAGATACTATAAAAAAGTTTAGTTCCAATGCTCCTTTCAATGGCTGTCATGTTTGTGCAGCTGCAATAAACGTTCATCAACATGAGTCGCTTGATTGTCTGGAAGAGAGCATACCTCATGCTTATGAGCTATTTGAGAAGAATGGAAACAGAGCCATCGTCATTAAAGAACTCGCTTCTGTAAGTTAAGCAGTGTTTGCTCTTTACAAAGTTCCTCTTAAAGCTGACAACATGTTGTTTTTGAGTATGCAGGAACTTGGGATTGGACCAGCTATTACAGTACATTCGGTTCTTCATGATTGGATAAGACACACACACAGATGGGAAACTTAGCTTCGTTGGGTTTGCTAAACTCTTACATGGAGTCTCTGTTCGGCCATCGGTGAAAAGTTATGTAATAAAAAGAATAGGAATCCTCAAATAACAGACTTGGAGGTTTCTGAGAATTGGATTGTGTGAGTAAATACATTAATGCTTATTAAGAGGTGATGAGTGTGTTTATTGTTCTTCATGTTTTGTATTGACAAGTGTAGAAGAGATTCCTTTTGTACTCTTTGAGGTGAGGATCATTTGTGTAAGACTGAGTAGTACAGTGGGAAGTTCACTACTGAGCTTGTTGGCCCCCCTATGTTTAAACCGGTCAATAGGTTCAAATTTCTTGTAACTGAAGATGCAAGAAAGAGACCGTTACAAGAATGATGAGAAACGTTTTTGCAACCGAAGATGAAGATGGGATCTGTCCAGACAAATAGCAAACACATATCCACAAGAACTATACAGAGCTCTTTTTATTTTGTACTTAAAAAACATTCAAGTCCCAGTAGACAACTGTCAAAAATGTAAAAAAGGCATACACTGATTAAAGAACGATCTCACTAAACATTTTTAAGTGGATCTGTTTGTTATATAGACTTAACAACATACTTTGGTTATAATTGAATTTGTGAGAAATGAGAATAGGTTCGAACGAGAGAGATCAGTAATTAACAGAAAAGTCGAGAAATGTTTTGCAACTGAAGATGAAAATGTGATCCGTTCAAACACAATAATCAGAATATAGACAAAACAAGACAGTGAAAGGTGTAATACAAACTCAAAATCTTATCATTAAAGAAAGAATCATATGATTCTGGACTACAAAAAGGACACATATTGAACTAAAGAATAATACAAACACTTATCATTCATTACCGAAGCTGAAGTGAACCTGTTTGAGTTGCATCAGTTTTCTCTTTTCTGAGTTAAAAAAAAAGAAACTGATCCAAGATCAAACAGGACTCTTCTCAAATTACTACATACGAACTAAACAGACAGTACTTAGTAAATCATTCATCACATGAGTAGAGAAGCCACAAGCTCAGCATCAAGGGTGGCCAAACCTCCAAAAATTGTATCCAAATCAACATTAGCTAAATCAAGATCAAGCAGGTTTTGATCATCACCTGGTAATAACAGAGCATTGTTGTTCTTGTTGCTGCAAGAGTTTTCAGAAACCGCCTCAATCTGATGATGATGATCATCTTCTTCTTCTTCTTCAAAACCGTTGAGGATTTGATCAATATCCATATCGCTCCACTCTTCAGAATTTACCTCAGAATGAGTTGCTGATAAAGCAGTGTTCTTGTCTTTGTCGTTGAAGAAACGGTCACAAACAGAGATGATCTGATCATCCTCTGAAGTGATTAGGGTTTGAGGAAGTAAATCATCATCATCAACTTCGATTAGGGTTTTACCAGTTCCGTGGTGGTGGGGAACAACAAGCGAACCTTTTCTTTGACTAAAACCAAAGGCGTCCTCATCAAGCAACCGCTCAGCATCCCTCATCAGTATCTCCATGGACTCCATCGCTTGCATTATTTCTTCAGGATCATTCGATCTTGCTAACTTCTCATCCTTCCACCAATAGCCCAACCCTAGTTCCTTCCGAGCCATGCATATTCCTATGTCCTCCCTCATCTCTTTGCTTTCTTCAGGGACACGAACTGGCCTTTGACCGGAGAGATACGCAGAGACCAACGAATCAACCGAAGAGTGTCCGAAGGAGAAGAAAGGGACGTTGGAGTTGGAAGAAGAAGGAGTCGCTAAGATCGCGATCTGAGCCTCGCCCATTACACAGAGCTGTGCGGCTTTGCTGTAGAGACCTTCTCTACGTTTACTGAAAGTTACAGCCTTTGAGTTCTTATCGTCAATCTTCTTTAGCACAGCCTTTCTCTTCGTCCCTCCTCTTTTCACCATTGTTGAAGAAAAACGAAACCCTAGTTTTCAATATTACAGAGCGAAATTACAGAGCTTAGGAAGAAAACGAAACCCTAGTTTTAGAAATTACAGAGCTTTTCGAGTAGAGAAGCTTTAGAGAAAAAGAGAAAGCAAAGTAAACACTCTCTCCATCTATTTGGTCTGTATAAATAGGTTACGTTGTTGTCATTAATTTCCCGCTAATCAGTAATTAAAAACTAATTAACTTTGACTATTTCCTTTTTACAAACTAATCAGTAATTACACTTGGATATAACTTAGACCATATTCCCTTTTTTCTTAAAGTAACATCAAAACCTAATTTATTTACTCGTACCATGTTCGGTTCGAGAGATGGAAATAAATTAATTATCGGACCAAACCGGTTCTCTTTTTCTGTTCTTCTCTCTGGGGGTTTCGATTAGGGAATTAGGGCTTTTTAATCTCTTGTCTTTTTTTTTTGAAACAAAAAGAAATATTTTAATCTCTTGTCTTACATAACATTATTCCTTCCTCAATTGGCTCTGGATTTTCTGATTAAACTTGGCTTCCTTCTTGTAAAGAAAAATCTGTTTCGTTTTGTTCATGTAATAACTTTGTTCTTCATCTAATCATCTCCCTGAGGTAAATCAAAATTGTAATGCATGTTTGCTTGCCTTGTACGTTTTGCTAATCTATTCGAATTACGAAACCTTTTGACTGCAAATGTCAGGTCTTTTTTTGGAAAAACACATGTTCTCCTCTCTTTGTTTCGTAATTGAAGTCGATTTTGTGGGTGTTTGGTATAGTATTTGACTATTGAGTAAAAGCCAGAAGAACAAGTGGTGCTGAGTGAGTTCTGTAAGATTTGGAATTTGTATCAGAAACATGAGTTTGGTAAGCGTCAGAAATAATGTGTCGAGACAAGAATCTCACTGATATGCTTCAGAAGAGCGCTTTCAAAGACATGAAATAGCTCAAGAAATAGTGGTCGACAAAGAACTTGACCTTCTTTTGTTTCTCTATCTTAAGATTGCATGCTCTTGTTATTTTTATGTCTCCCATGAGCATCTTTTGTTGCCTGACATATAGCTAAGTTCACGGTTCTTGCTTAGCTTTGGATATGTTTGTTATTTAGAGTTAACAACATAGTGAGGTCATAGAATAAGCTGACATTCCTTTTTACCATTTTTGATCCATGTAAGCTGACTAAACTTTTTAACCATTGAACCAATTAAGCAACATCCGTCTCTTCCATTTGTCGTATTACACTGTTTTGCACAAAAAAAAAGACTTTTGACTTCTAAGTTTTATCCACTTAGTGAAGAAAATTCCCTATATTGCTGTTGGTGATCGTCTCACTCGTGCCTCCAAGGTTCTTTTTTTTTAATAAGTAGCTAGAGAAGGTGCAAAGAACCATTGAAATTGGGTAATTGTGTAGGTATTGGAACAGCTCAGTAGTCACACCCGTTTCTTCTCCAAGGGTGTGTCCTGTATGTTGTAGAGTTTAATCTTGAGCTTGGTCTTGTTTCTGAACAACTAAGGTACACTCTGAGATCTTTCTGTATTAGAGCGTAACGAAAACATTACTTGCTGAGTGGAGACAAGGCGATGCAGCTTCTTGAGAGTGGCTTGAAAGTGAAGTAACACTGGCTGCTTTGGATTTGGCTGTTGAGGAGGTTGGTCTTGGAATCAAGAAAAGTGTTGTGATAAGGTCATACTCTGTATCAAACACTGGTTGATGATTATTTTCCTTTATCTTAAAGGATATTATTATGTTGCATACAAAGTGTGTCATACTCTGTTATCAGACACTCTGTGGAGCTGTTACAATTGGCAAAAGCTTATCGTGTTTTCTATAGGTTGTAAAACGATTTTGACAAAAATACGCAAGTGAAATTCCTGGTTCATGGGGATCATTTGAGTGTCAACTGATATGGAGATTACACCAACGCTTGAGAAGATGCATGAGGAAAGGCTACTCTTCTATATATCACCAATGAAGATACAAGACCTTGGTGGTGTGCAGCAGTTTTATATGTAAGTGATGAAGCAGCTATAAGGATACTACTCAATTCAAGTGGTTCTTTCTTAAGTTCAGATTTAAGATTTTATCATGAGAGTGATGTTGCTGTTACAAAAAAGTGTTGCTACAACTTGGAAATTTCAATGTCGTATTATTAAGACATTGTCTTGCTGCAGACACCATTAACTCACTTAACCTAGTTTTGGAACCCAGTGAAGCTATTTTGGCAGTGGTTATGTTTCAAGTTGCAGAAAAATGAATTTTTTCACCATCATTTTACTTGGCTCATGCTTGTTTTCAAGGAAGGGAATATACAAAGAGAATACTGATTTGGCTGTTTCAACAACAAGTGAATCTGATCTTCTCAAGAAAGTTCAAGTTTGAGAGAAGGGTGAGTAAACAATACATAGAAGTTAGTAGAAAGATGGATTGCCAGAGGCTCCATCCCAGTCACGTTATATGAATTCTTTGAAGAATGGATTAGCTTCCATGTCTGTGTTTCCACCATCTTGTTCAGATTCGAGGACATTCGTCATGAGAACACTTGGCTACAGATTGCTAAGCTTACATCAGTATATGGATACTGACGTGGAGATGGAAGAGTGAAGGAGAGCTTGGGGACGACAAGGAAGGTTTGCTGTTTGTGAAAGGGAAGGGGAAGGGGAAGAGAGTACAATTGTTTCAACGAAGATTGATAAAGTTCAGGGATATGATAAGTGGGCTAAGGAGGCACGTAATTTGATTTGCCAATCAAAATAGTCAACAAAGATTGAGATTGTTCTTCTTCATGCTTTAGTAGTGACAAGTGTAGCAAAGAGAATAGGTTTTGTAAAGACTTGAGTAATACAATGGTAAGTTCACTGCTCAGCTTCTATAGTTTGGAACTTTTTGTAACTCAACATGCGAGACAGAGAGAGAGATCAATGATTTACAGAAATATGAGAAACTTTTGCAACTGAAGGATGTGATCTGTCCAAACAGAATAACCAGAAGAAATAGACAAACACGACAGTGAAAAGTGTAAAAAGTCATCCAATTGATTACAGAAAGATTTCATTAAAGAAAGAATCTTATGATTTTGGACTACAAATATTGAACTAGAGAATAATACAAATTTTTATCATTACTGAAGTTGAACCTGTTTGAGTTGCATCAGTTTTCTCTTATCTGAGAAAAAGAAGGAAACTGATGCAAGATCAAACAGGACTCTTCTCAAATTACATACGAACTAAACATCAGTACTTACTACCTAGTAAATCATCACATGAGTAGAGAAGCCACAAGCTCAGCATCAAGGGTGGCCAAACCTTCAAAAATTGTATCCAATTCAACATTAGCCAAATCAAGATCAAACAGGTTTTGAGCATTGTTGTTCATGTTGCTGCAAGAGTTTTCAGAAACCGCCTCAATCTGATGATGATGATCATCATCATCTTCTTCTTCAAAACCACTGAGGAGTTGCTCAAAGTCCATATCGCTCCACTCTTCAGTATTTTCCTCAGCATGAGTTGCTGATAAAGCAGCAGCGTTCTTGTCGTTGTTATAGTTGAAGAAACTGTCACAAACAGAGATGATCTGATCATCCTCTGAAGTGATTAGGGTTTGAGGTAGTAAATCATCATCATCAACATCGATTAGGGTTTTACCAGTTCCGTGGTGTTGTTGGAGAACAACATCGTTGCTGTCGTCCTTCTTCTTCTTACCTTTTCTCTGATTAAAACCAAAGGCGTCCTCATCAAGCAACCGATCTGCATCCCTAATCAGTATCTCCATGGACTCCATCGCTTGCATGATTTCTTCAAGGCTCTTACTCGTCGCAAGCTTCTCCTTCTCCCACCAATTACTAAGCCCTAGCTCCTTCCGAGCCATGCATATTCCTATGTCCTCCCTCATCTTTTTGCTTTCTTCAGGGACACGAACTGGTCTTTGACCGGAGAGATACGCAGAGACCAGCGAATCGACGGAAGAGTGACCGAAGGAGAAGAAAGGGACGTTGGAGGTGGAAGAAGAAGGAGTCGCTAAGATCGCGATCTGAGCCTCGCCCATAACACAGAGCTGTGCGGCTTTGCTGTACAGACCTTCTCTGCGTTTACTGAAAGTTACAGCCTTTGAGTTCTTATCCTCAATCTTCTTTAGCACAGCCTTCCTCTTCGTCCCTCCTCTTTTCACCATTGTTTTTCTTCTTCTTCGCAAAGAAAAACGAAACCCTAGTTTTAGAAATTACAGAGGCGAAACTAAACAAATTCGAGTGCGAATGTTTTTTCGCGTTGGAGAAAGAAAAAAAGATAACAAAGTGAACACTCTCGATCTCTATCTGGTCGGTTATATAGGTTTTGTGTTGTAATTAATTATCCGCTGATCAGTCATTAAATTTGATTAACTTTGACTATTTCCTTTTTACAAACTAATCAGTAATTAAAGTTGGATTAACTTATAATATTTCCTTGTTTTTTAAGTCACATCAAACCAAGACCGGTTTGATTTCTTTTTTCTGAACAACAGACTATTTTGCGAATTTTGACATTGTGTGAATAAAAGACTATTTATCCGGTTAAAATGTCCAATGTGTAACTGATTAAAGAATAAAATATATGTTGATGTAATTGTTTAGTTTTTTTTTTTGAGAGAGTAATTTGTTTAGTTTAAGATTCTTGAAGTTAAAAGAGAATCATTTAGGGTTTTTTCTATATGTTTCAATTTGTTTTTTCACGTGCTAGATTAAAATATGTGTTTGGAATTTCTGAGAAAAAAAATTATCATTTAAGGTTTTACACGCACGAGCAGTTTGGGTCTGTGTTACCAAGGAATGTTATATTCCTGTACGAATCAGTGATGCACACCTGTTGAATTCAATATGGAGTCCAACGGTAAAAGAATCAAAGCATATGCCAGGTGGACAAAAGCGTTGAATTTTCTTAAAATATAACCGTTGAGATCTCATTCACTATAAATAAAAGCGTACGTGTGATTCGATCGAGAGAGAGAGATTGGTTTGGATCGATGATCGTTATTCGCAGTCGAGTAGGTCGTCGTTTCTGGTTTTGTTCCAATACGTGTGTTTGTAAATTAGAGTATCGAGTCTAATTTGGGAGCGGAGTAAGATCGATCATTCATGTCGACGACAATCAAATCAATCCATCGGTCGTCGTACGTTTTCATAATTATTTTTGTATTCTAGAGTTTTTGCTTCGTAAACTTCTTCACTGGTCCGCTATTTGAGAATGACGTTGTGTAACAGAGGGATACGATTAGGTCTCGTAAATTCGTAATCTCGATCATCTCGAAAGTATGTTCTTAACATGTTCGATGTAATTCCTTTTTTCTAGAGTATTTTGAAACGGCTCACTTTCACTGCGTAGTTGGCCTCTCTTTTGCAGGTAGGTTCTTCTTGTTGCAAAAGGGATGAAGAGGATATAAATTTTCTTGCCAGTTTAATAGTCATCAATTTTCTTGCCAGTTCAGGACTTGGTTTCTTGAAAATCTCACTGGATTTCTTGTTTTAAGACATGTCTTTCTTTCTTATAGGTTGTTTTTATGACTGATCGAGCCACCCTTCTCTTTTAGAGGTGAAATTACATCACAAGTCTGTAATTATTTCTTCCTTTGTTAATTCTCTTTCTAGACTGATACTCTGTTATGAGCCTCAATTAGATGTCCTTTTTGTCCAACTCAAGTTAGCACTCGGATTGATTATAGTATCCTATGTTTCTTTTTTTCTATTACAAGTGTACAAGATTTGGTTTTGAGGCTCTTATGGTTTTACAGCGGTGTATATAAGGTAATGTATGGTTCTGTTGAGTTTGGCGTTTGCTTTTTTGTTGTGGAGAAGCCGTTGTTCAGAACATGATGCTTTTCTTATATAATACTTTCTTCTTTCGCAGTGCTTGGTTTGCCGTAGTTGGTGTCCTATTTGCTTCCTTTTCTTCGCCGTCAGTATGTTAAAGATGCAAAGGTATGAATGTTTCCGTATTATTTGTTTGCAACTATCTTTTATAATTCATTAATTTTCTTACATGATCACACAAATACCATCTAGTTTTTAAATAAATATAACTGATTAGTGAAACATTAGTCGATCCACGAAAAGATCAAAGCTATGCTCCGCACGTTTGATGATCCTTA
>NW_026617937.1:0-14599 GCF_000801105.2 Raphanus sativus
ACGCGGCGCCCTCTGAATCGGACGGCAATCAGCGCCTCCTCGCCGCAGGCGTAGTCCAGAGCCTCCTGAAGCTTCTCCTTCGTCGTCTTCCCGTTCGCCACGCACCACGTCTGTCCAACGTGCGACGACGACGACGGCTTATTCACCGGAAGAACCTTCGCTTTGCTATCGCTCACCGGCGCTACCGTAGCGGAGGTGGAGAACAACGGAACGTCGTACACTTTAGCCTCGTTCGGGTAAAACAACCCGTAGTTCCTCTCCGACGTGGGCCCCGTCTTCAGGTTCTCGTTAAACAGAGCGAACAGATAGACGTTAAGCGGATCCTTCGGTTTTAACGGCGTTCCGTTACCCGTCAACACTCTCTTCACCAACCGCCGTTATAAGCCGCCGCGTTAGCGGCACCGGCTCCGATCTCGTTCTCGTCTCCGGCGGAAGGCCATCCCGTCTCCGTCACCGTGAGCTTGACGTCGCCGAATCCCACGGCGGCCATGGCGGCGAAAACGGCGTCGATCTGCGCGTCGAAGAGACTGTCGTACCTCAAACCGTTACCGTTATCTACATTCCCCGCGTTCTCCTTGAACAGCGCGTAGTCCAGCGGGATCTTATCCGCGTTAGCCGCGTACGCGAAGAACGGGTAAGCGTTCACCATCAGATGCGACGACGTTTTGCGGAGGAGATCGAGCATCGGTTTAATAACCGGTTCGATTAAATCAGGTTTAAATGAACCGGCGGAAGGAGGGTACGAATTCGCCAACGCGCTCAGCGCGATCGGGGACGAGACCTTAACCGACTCGTCGAGACCGAACTTAACCAGAGAGCTACGAATATTCGTCATAGCTGCGACGAGGTACTTCGTCGTGTTCTTGGGATCGACGAACACCTCGTTCCCGACGGCGATCGCTTCGATGTCGGTCGCCGGCGTGTACTTCTTCACGTTTTCCTGGACCCAGTTGTCGGTGTAGCTCTGATCCGCGGCGGCGGCGGTGAGATTCTCGTTGGGGAGAGAGACGACGACTTTGATGCCGGAGTTGGCTAGCGCGGTGAGGACGGTTTTGTCGGTGTCGAAAAGCTTCACGCGGTTGATTCCTTGGGATTTGAGAAGCTCGACCACTTTCTCCGGCGCCGGGAGGTTGTCTGCTATCCGGCCGTAGTTCACTCCGATCATCCCAGAATCTGTGGAGAAACAAAAACAAACGAAGATGATAAGAATCCAACACGTGGCACATTTGTGAAGAGAGATGATTGGTGAAGAAGATTAACCTGCGTATGTGAAGGGGATTGCTGAGAAACATGAGAGTATTAAGACAGAGAGAACTAAGACAGCCATTGTTGCAGAGATTGAGAAATGTTTGGGTTTCGGATGAGGCGAAGCTGTTGTTTATATAGTGGATGTGAAGACTGAAGAGGGAGGTGGAGGGAGTGGGTGGGACCCACGTGAGATATTACTCTGTGACGTGTGAAAGTAAATTATTAATTTTATTTTTTACTGCAAATTTGACCGTTTCAATCGTACTGATTGGAGCTGTACCAAATGTTTGTCAGATGGTGGGGTACGTGACAAATTACCATTCAATTTTAGATTGTTTATTTAATGTTACTGCAGCTTTGTATACTTTTGGAGGATTTTCTTAACGTTCTGTATGATTATAAAAATGAATTGTAGTTTTCTCTTTAATCACGTTAGATAACGTAATCTGACAAAAGACAAAAAAAAAATCAGTACTTGTTTATATTTATAAAATATTTTTGAATTTATTAATAGTATGAATGCAGCGTTAATGAAAACCCACGTCAAACTTTGAGCCATACGTAACTCAGTCAACTTGTTCACTAAGGGTAATTAACCACACATTTATTCGATGTTAATAAGCTGTGGTATTAATAACTTGTTGGAAAACAGCTGATATAACCGTTAAAGTTATAATTACAATTTTATATAGACGACGAATCTGGTCGGAGTAGGGATACAAAAATCGGTGATATGACGCATTAACTTATTTATCAACCCTACCAATCTACCATGATAATTTGATAAATTTTCTCGTTTAATGATGAAGTATATTACTATCTCAATTTTTGTTTTACAAAGCAGGTGTTTTTTGTTATCCCCCAGTTTTCTATCTCAAGTACATTAGTATCTCAATTTTTTCGTGTCGATTCTATACTCCCAATTTAGTTATCTGAACGGGTAGCTTCTTAGGATATTAGTTTTTTTATTGATGTAAAAAATGCAGGTGTTTTGACACTTTTATTGATAAAATAGATTACAAATTTTTGAGAAAGATTACAACTTCTTTGTACCCTAATCCTAACAATTACACATCGATTACTTAAATTTCATTTGATGTTAACTACAAATACCTTATAAACTTATTTAACAATTGTTTGGTTTTAGTATGTTTTCTAAACTGTTAATAATCCTTGTGGTAATTAACTATATTTACAATAACAATATCAAATTATTTCTATATAAAATAAAATTTTCAAATAAACTTAGATACTCAATATATTAAATTTATAAAATAGTTCTCTTCATGTATTAACAAAAAGTGTCAAAATGACATTTTTATGATACGATAAGTAAAAAGAACATTTTGTCTCGTCGTGAAATGAAGAATCTACTACAATGGAGCCATGTGCCATTGTCCTGTCTCCTAATTTGAACGTTATAGTATAGCTATCTCTCCTTTCCAACGTCTCTTTTTCCTATATCAAGTCCTTTTTTGGAGAACTCCCACATATTCCGTCCTTTTTGCCTCTTTGGATGTATTATATCAATACTTAGTTAGATATAAGTCAGTGATCAAGGACTCTATTCAGAAACTAAATGACATAATTTTTTGTTTTATAATAAGTGTCATTCTAAATTTTTTTTTGTTATACAAAAAACGTAACTTTACAATTTTAATGCAAATTATACTTACTTTCAGCTAAAAATTAATTACAAACTACATTAATTTTTATAAATAATTTTATTTATCTCAAATATTATTAGTTAGAGATGTGTAACTAATAACAATTTACATATATTTCTGTCACTTTTTAGTCTGTTTTAAAATATGTCAAAGTGACACTTATTCAGAAACGGAGAGAATATATTCTTTTTTTTCGTATTAAATGTTATTTTAATATTTTTTACATAAAAATGTCGCTTTAAAATTTTAATGCAAATTTTATTAGTTTTCAGCTAAAATTAATGGTAAAATACATTAATTAATTTTATAAATAAATTTATTTATTTCAATATTATCAGTCAAACTTGTCTAATTAATAGAAATTTAATTAATTTTTATCCACTTTCTTAATCTATGTGAAAATATCAAATTGACACTAAAATGAGTATAATATTTAGGGTCTAATAACATGTCGAACAATCATAGGACAGTTAAAACGTGGTTCTGTAAATAACAAAAGCATATATATGTAAACATTTTTGCTAATCGTGGTGGAGTGAGGTTTCTAAACATTTGAACCTTAATACTAGCAGTACATTGCTTTATTTACATTTTTGATGTAGCTTGTATATTAGATGTAGTAACTTGGGTTTAGAATTTTACAAGTGTTATAATTAACTTGTATATTTGTAATACTTCTACCTTGTGTATAATTAAATTTTCTAAAAAGGGCGTTTAGATGTGTCATGTGTGAAAAAACGAACCTTGTAGGTTAGCTAAACAAACACCTCAAATAATTCTCAATAATATAAGAATAATCAAGCTAAAATTTTACCAATAAAAAAAACAAGCTAAATTGTCCATCCTATATAATATTGGGTCCCCGTCCAAGGAGAATAACAATATTTGTAGAGTTTAGCCCCTCCTATACAAGTTGAACACTACTGCTAGCTATTAATTTTTAAATGTAATTTACGACTAAATTAGTTAGTAAACACTTGGAAAATGTGCATTTAAAAGCTTGAGTATTAGTAAAAATCTGCATACGCAAGTTTAGTCACATGTTTTATGATAAACTAAAATACTTGTTTCGATTTTAATTTGGTGACATTCTAATATGCTATCTTGATCTAAGAGTAACATCTTTTAATTTATATATAACGTTTTGTTTAACAGATTTTCAATGATGTATTTTAATTAATACTTTGCGCTTCTTTTTGTGTAAACCTAATGACAACTCAAAAGATCGTACGTACCAATGTAGATATGCTCAATAGATTCCAAACTGGGTTGAGTTTAGGTGTTTGAGACCTAAACAATTAAAACAAAATCAGAAATCATATGGAAATAGCATTCTTTCAATGATCGTTATATGTTTTCGTGCTTTGTATGCTGGTTTAGTCATATTTAGGTATAACTATATCCATACATAGCAATATAATTTCTGAATCATGAAACTAAACTTTATTTTTCTATATATTTTGATGGTGTTGGCGACATCGTACGATACGTTTTCGCCTTCGGCCTGAAGTCGGTAAGCTCTCATTTACACGTATGGTGTTGGCCGACATCGTACGATACGTTTTCGCCTTTGGCTCGAAGTCGGTAAGCTCTCATTTACACGGAACTAGAAGATGATACACAGTGTCCATGAAACATTATATTATACATAGAATATTACTTTCACATTGACTTCTTTCTAACTATTATGGCCCTATCCTAGATATGAACGTTAACGAAAAAGTCTTCCTAATCAAACTTGCATTTATATAATCACATTTTCTTATCAACCAAGAAAATAATTCAATGCGGTAGGTCACTTGAATGCTGTCTGTCCAGTCCTAGATAGGAATGCCAGCAGCTTGTCCTTGATGTTTTTTATTTATTTTAAAATATTAAATCTCCAAATAGATTCACCGAAAATAGTATACCTCCGGAACTCTGGTAGTAAATACTATCAACTAACTAAAAAAAAGAAAAAGAAACAAGGAAATAATACAACATGCATTCAAGCTAAAAGTTTTAGTATATGCGTGCAGTGCCGGTTCTGAGATATTGCGGGTCCAATGCGAAACTAAAAATATATGGACCTTAAATGATATCTAAAAATTAAACTTTACAATATCCTTACTACTAATAAAATTTTATTAGCTCTAAAAATTATTTTTCAATTTCTTTTTATTAAAGTACAGAAAACCATCAAATATTTTATTATGTTACATGTATGTATTTTGTTATGTTACATGTTTGATTAGAATCCATTTTATATTTCTTATGTTAACAAAGTATAAAAACTGTGAAAATATTAGGCCATCAAATTTGAAAATTATAGGCCCCATTCAAATGTATCTTGAGTATGTGCTCAACACCGGGCCTGTATGCGTGTTTACGGATTTAGTAACAGTTCTTATATTTGACATTTTGACCCCAAAAAAAAAGAAGCAACAGTTCTTATACGTATCATTTACGACCCTTTACAAATTTAAGCAATATTTTCTAAGTATAATGATAGTGGTATTTTTCGAAGTTTTTAGATTTCGGTGATTGTTTGAAAAATACAAAATGATATATTTTGGTATTTTTTTACAAATGTCATTTGACTCGTTTCAACAGAAGTAATTTCACTCTTTGATAAGCCACATGTGAGCCTCTTTGCTCTTAAATCAGCCCATTACAAATTCTAAAGTAAAACGACACCTTTTGGAGCATGACTTCGATGTTTCCCAGCCGGCGATGAATGGTTACTAACCGTTCAATAGAGACAATAAGAATCCGGTGCGACCAAAGTGGTGAAGTCTATATTAGGCCTTTTTAACAAACCCAAAAATCGAACTGAGCCCAAACTCAAAAAATTCAAAAACTGATCTAAACCATTATAGGAAAAAAAATATTGGACACCAAACACCCAAACGGCCAACCCTAGTATATTTATTCTCTCCCAGGACTTCGTCTTTCTCACAGATCAGAGTGTTTGCTTCCCAAAGATCCGATAAAAGGAGGATGTCTGCTGCTCAAGAAGATGACAAGAAGCCTGGAGACGAAGGAGAAGCTCAAATCATTCTCAAAGTCAAAGCTCAGGTTCTATCACTGTCTACTCTTTTTTTTTTTTTTTTGCCAAAGAAGAGTCTACTCTTTCTCATTGTTTTTCTATGAATCGTAAACTTTTGCGGATTTTTAGCTTCGATTGTGTCTAGTTACGGTTCTAGGGTTTGGATTGTCTCGAATATTCAGTGATGCATGTAGATTCTCGCTCTAATATCAGTATAATTTTCATTTGCATGTCTAAAGGTATAGCTTTATGTATGTGTTTTATTTACAGATGCAGTGATTCTTGTGTAAGAGTTGTGAAATGATGTTTTGTCTTAAATTGTGACAATCAAGAACTTGTTGTTGGTACATAGTGAACTGTTGTATGGGTGTAAATCAAGGAGATAGTAATTATTATTTACTGTATGAGTATCGGTGCTGATTTGAAGCTTTTGTTTCTTGATTGGTGATACTCAGGATAGATTTGAAGCATCCTTTAGGATGAAGAGAAGCGCTCAGCTGATTAAGCTGATGAACGCTTCCTGCGAGCGCTTTTGTGTGGATTTCAACTCATTCGTTTTCTTTTTTGATGGTTGTCGTCTCCTTGCTGGACAGACTCCAGATGATGTCAAATCTCTCTCTCTCCCTTACATTTTCCTTTTTTTCTAATTGAATCATATTCTAAAGCACAGAATCTCTACTTTTACAGCTTGATATGAAAGATGGAGATGAGATCGAGGCAGTGCTCAATCTCAGAGGTGGACCCTAATGGCTTGAATCTGTTCTGGTTTTAGTGGCCTTTTAAGAATAGTTTGCAATAAGACGGTGTAATATTATTATTATTGGATCCTATAATATTTATTCATGGGCTTTATTTGTTTAGAGAAGTGGCGGTAGCTTAAACCAAACGTTACGTTTGGTAGTTGGTCAAAACTTGCGCCCCAAGTTAGCTTGCTGCGCAAGTTTCTCTCGTTTGGCTTTATAAACAACTTCCTTGTCATTTTACAAGCTTTGACCGTTTCATCTCTACTTAATAAAAATTTCATAATAATGGCTGTATCATCCTATTCATCTTCGTTGTCCTGGTCGGACTTACTCCCGGAGCTTATAGAATATGTATTCCACAGCTTAAACGATGCTAAAGACATCCTTAGTTGTGCCACCGTCTGCTCTTCTTGGAGATATTCTTCTTCCTCCGTGTACAGTCGCAAGTTTGTTCCATTTCTCTTCGTTTCCCATCCCTCCTCTGCCGATGAAGAAGCTCAATCCTCTGATGGATTTAGAATCATATCTCCGGAAAATATCATTTTCTCCGGTAATGATCAGAGATGGATTTGCGGAAGCACAGGAGAGTATCTGTTAACCGTCAATGTTTCTTTCCCGTTTGAAGTAAACTTACAGGACCCGTTTACCAACAACGTAGTTTCCCTACCACCATTAGCATCTTTCGATGACATTCAGCGGTTGCTTCAGTTCCAAGCCATCTCTGGAGCCCTAACCCTAATAAAGAACTTTATAAAGAAAGCAGCCTCTTCGACAAGTTTACTAGACCCTGATTGGGTTGTGCTCATAATCTACGACTCCGATGGAGGAAAACTAGCCTTCTGCAGACGCGGAGATAAACAATGGACGGGTTTGGAGTCTGATCACGTTGATGACATTGTGTTCTGTAGTGGCGTTTTCTTTGCCATGGACAGAACTGGAAGGATATATCAGTGCGAACTTAGCCCTAGCGATCCAAAAGCTGTCCCTATATGCACCGCCTCGCCGTTTCGATACGACCCTTGCAAGAAATACTTTGCAGAGTCGGATTACAACAAACTGTGGGTGGTTCTACAGAAGCTAGACCTTAGCGACGATTATGACTTCTCAACGTATTTCGAGATTTACGAGTTCAACTCAGAGACGCAGGAGTGGACTATGGTGAGAAGCTTGAGAGGAAGAGCTTTGTTCTTGAGCCCTCGAGGTAGATGTATAGCTGTTTCAGCAGGTGAAACAGGATCTAGAGGGTTCATCAAGGACAACTCCGTTTACTTCATCGATGGAAGTCTAAGCGTTTTTGAATGGGAGAGTAAGCAAATCAAGAAGGTTTGCGAGTCGAGATTTTGTAATTATATGTTTTGGGTCACACCTGCAGATGTTTTTCAAAAAAAGTGAAAAAGACTAAAATTAAATGTATCTTAGGGTTCATAGTTTTTGTAGTTTTATATTTCTGTTCAAGTTGTGATTCTCGTATAAACATGACAATTGTCGCAATAGATTCCGTAAGGGTTGTTGTGTACCAAAAATTAAAGTTATGAGATTTTTTTGCTAAATTAGAGTTACGAGATTTTTGTTTCCAGCATCTATCTTCTTCCCAATACATATATACATACATTCATTGATTAAGAAAAAACAAAACTAGATAACTGTAAGAGTATTTTTTTTAACCTGGTCACCATTCTTTCTAACCAATCTGTAGGGCTGGGCATAAAACCCGTAATCCGAAATCCGAACCGAACCCGAACCGAAAAACCCGATCCGAACCGAATCCGAATTCTAAAAAATATCCGAATGGATCTTGTAGGGTGTTACAAAACATATCCGAACCCGAAGTGTTATTAACCGAACCCGAATGGATAATCCGAAAAACCCGAAAAACCCGAAAAACCCGAAAAATATCCGAACAAACCGATCCGAATGTCCGAATTAATATATAATATAAATATTTAAAACATAAATATGTACTTCAAATATTCAATTTCATGTTTATTTCAACATGATATCTAACAATAAGTATCTAATTTTTTTAAAAAAATATCTTAAATACTCCATTATATATAAATAAGTATATTTTTTTATGTTTTTCTATTGAATTTTAGATTTTACTTAGGGTATATCCGAACCGATCTTATATAACCCGAATCCGAATGATATATGGTTACTTCGGGTATTATCCGAACCGAACCGAAACCGATGTGTTATATCCGAACCCGAACCGAACTTGTAGATTTACTAGAATGGGACCTAGAAGGTGTTACAAAATAGAACCGAAATCCGAAAAACCCGAACCGAACCCGAATGGGTACCCGAACGCCCAGGCCTACCAATCTGTGTGACTATAAGAGAATCAAGAGGTAACCTAACCTATATGGATTTGAGATTTGACAAAACGAGAAGAGTCTTGATTCGGCCTAACGGATCCAGCTTTGGGCTTTATCTGGCCCTTTAACTTATAATCCATACCTGCCTCAACAAATGATTAATGTTTTTGTTTTTGTTTCTTCTGATTATCACAGCAAATGATTAATGCATGGAGTTAAGTTACTGAAAATAAAATGACATGAAAACAAACAAACATTTAGGGAGTTAAGTTATGATAGAAAGTTACGTTCAAATACTACGGGAAGGCTCATCATTCATCAAGTCCTTTGGTGTGAATCCCCTCGAATACCTTTTTGGGGTTAAATCAGGAGAGCTTCTCTGCTTTTAAATTTAGACCCTTGGAGTTGGGGAGTCTGTTTTTTTTTTCTTTTTCTGAAAAGGAGGTCGTATCGTCAACATTTCTCTAAGAGAATGTGCCAAAAACTCGCGGCTTGCTACTATGGTCCTTCTGTGGTGTTCAGTAAGATTGAGAATGCATCAAATCAATTGTAGTTACCTCTGGACTCTTGTATTTTTTTTTTTGTGCTAAAATTTGGACTCTGGACTCTTGTATTCACCCGGTTTTACATGCTCCCCAATTGAAACCAGTGTTGGGAAAAATCACATTGTCAACCCGTTACCGGCAGTGTTGTCTTGAGATGATGATTTTGTGTTATGATAAGTAGGGCCATTTGGAGGTAATTGGGATTACCTGCTCATCTGAGGATAATTGGGTTTGTATGAGTGAATTGCTGCAACAAATTTAAAATGATGAGATTAAGAACAAAGCGTTAAAGAACTTATATGCAGAAGAAGAGGTTTTGCAAGCAAATGTTGGAGACATGAAGACAAGTCAATGTGGAGGAAGTGAAGAATGACATGGAGGGAGATGATTAGTTCAAGTGTGAGCACAAATATCCTAATATAAATAAAGAGTACTGTGTTGCTTATTTTCATGTCATGAATTTTGTAATTTGCATTCCTTTAGACACTACTATTGAATCTGGAAACAATGATTGGGATTTAGGTAAAGATTTGTTAGCGGTGTTTGTATTCACATATATAAATGTATCGCTTTGGGGTCTTATCACAGAAGTTTGAAACGCACAAATGTTTGTGGACATGATAAAACCTGGTGCTCATGCAGCACAACAAGCTGAACCATCCGAAGCTTATCGGTTGAACCGTTGGAAGCTGGGATTGGTGGACCATTGTTGTATTTTCCTATCGGTTGATGAGCATGGTTATCGACATAAGGCTAGTAAACGTAAAGAAAGATGAAAAAACAGTGGAAGAGGAGAGTTTTTAAAAGTCAGATAGTAAAGCTGCTCCTGAAGAGAACATACTATGCTCAAGAAAACGAACTAAGTCAAGTTTCGGATCAAATCCGTGCGATGTTAGCTGATACCGTTGTATTAAATTTCTTTTTAAAATTCATTGACTAATGTTTTTATCTACTACACTAGTACCGGGTTGACAAGGGTCTAGAAGCATAAAAGGGGATGCCTTTGTGTAAAGGACAGTCCCCTGAGATGCTTGGAAGTAGGGATGAAGTTAAGAGTTAGTTTCATACTTTTTTGTTGACGTAAGAAAGGAACTCTACAAAGAGACGCTTTTATTTATTTATGACCATTACCATAGTGGCATTACTTGAAGCTTACCCTTGTTGAATGGACCTTTACTTAGCCCCTCTGCTCGATTGAAAAGGCAAACCACTTCGAATCTTTTTTTTTTTTGTAAAAATCTTTCTATAATTTTATCTTCTTGAATTTCATTGGTTGGTGCTTTGTTGGATTGGATCCTCTTTTTTCAAATTGTAAGTATTTATTTAAATGAAATATCAATGTTCACCCGATCACCCTTTGCATAGAGTCAACATCTCATGAATGCTAAGAATCTTTGGTTTATGAGTTTACCTTCAAATCGATCAAAAAGAAAAAAAATATATCTAAAATATCTCCGGTGCTTTGTTTTTGTGATAAGCAAATTTGGATAAAAAAGAAAAGAAATAGTTCAAGAAGACATTAACAAGTACTCCCTCCGTTTCGAATTATTTGTCGTTTTAGAGTAGAATTTTCGTTTCAAAATAAGTGTCGTTTTCGGTTTTCAATACAAAATTAATTGAAAATATTCTCTACTCTATTTTTTCTATTGGTTGATATATGGTTAGGTGTATTGGTAATAGTGTTTTTATTTTGAAAATATGAAAAATTAAATGTTTTTTAATCTGTGTGTATAAACCTAGAACTACAAATAATATGAAACGGATGGAGTATTTTTCAACAAAAGGGAAGAAACAAAATGTTGAAACTGGTTTGTTTGTTTGTATTTGATAAATCCAATAATAGTTTGTTTTTGATAATCAAACTGTTACCATCCTTTTTAAAGTTGATGCTGACGTAGTATTAGTATTACGAAACACCTACTTTTACGTTTCCAAGAAAATTGCAACGGAAAAAACATGCACCAAACAGAACAATAGAAGTGGAATATGCAAGACAAGAGCATAAAACAAAAGAACGTCTCTTGAAGAAACCTTGCTAATCACGCTATAAAAAAAACATAGCGTGATTTTACTTCTCACTTTTCACTTCACGCTTTCTCTAAAGATCCCAATCACATGTATGAAGCCGCGTTTGTTTTAGCCGTCCATTCCCCTAAAGCCAAAAAACAAAGTTTGCAATTATTAACAAGATCTCTAGCTAAATTCAAATATTTAATTTCGGTCTAGATGTTTAAATAAATAAAAGGACGAAACAAACGATATGAATCCAACTGTTTTCTCTAAGCAACGTAGAGATGCGAATAAATTTTCCCAACACCTTCTTCTTTCTCTTATAATCTTTTTACTTTATAGAATCTTTTTACATAACCGCAGCTTGCAATCCAATTAAAGACATTTCATATGATCCAGCTTCATATTAGCATTTCAGTGGTTTCACACCGTTATTACCGCCATTTAAACTTTACAGCAGCAATTAAATCATTTTTTATCAAATGGATTACATGGGAACGGTTGGGGCAGCTAATCAAGAATAACTGTAGTCATAGTTGTGATTAATTCGGAACAAAATTCTGAATTATAAAAATTAGAAGAAAAAAAACTAAAACAAGAAAAATTGCAATGAATGAGAACTATTTTGTAACCTCCAATTTTACAATGGAATAATATATACGCCCGCTGTTTCATCATTCATGATACATGTAGTTCTAGCTAAAATTAGAAAGATTAAAAAATTACTTATGTTTCTAAAAAGTATCATTTAATATATAGATTAAATATAACTGAATCATTTACAAGTCTATATAATTTAATTGGTCACATTAATTCTACTAAATGTAAAACTTATTTAGAAATGTAAAAACTATTTATATTCTGAAACAAAAAAATCACTAAAACTAAGGAGTAGTTTTTTAAAATTATAATTATCGTACTAGTTCTTTAAAAAAATTGGAGGACAGATTTATCCAAAATCTCTCTTCTTTGCGGACACTGAAATTACTGAAATAAGTAATTTTGATGAAAATAATATTGATGTAATTTTTGTGTGGATATGTGCGAATGTCTATATAAATTTTAAAATAAAAATCACAATGAGACTTAGAATATTTAGTTTACCATATATCTAAACTTTTTTTCGAGTGGTGTTTGGTATAAAATTAGTAGAATTGATAACCTAACTTTAAAACCTTTTATTTTCATCAACAGTAGACTAAAATTAAATGCATTTGTCAAAAAGGGCATTAGCTTGCGCATCCGCCACGTGTCAACATCTTTTAACTTCTTGTTGTCTTAAAGTATCGTTGCGCTCTTGTTCTTGCCTTATTGGTGGATCAAAGTTACGGCGCCGTCCATTCTGGCGTCATGCCGTTAAAGCTGTCATCATCCAATCCATCTCCGCCACGTTTATTTTCCAGTTGCCATTTTTTTTTTTACAATTTTTTCCAGTTGCCTCTGTGCACACAAAATATTTGTTAATCATAATGCAGGGTTAGGCATTTTATCATCGTTTCTCGTTTCGATTCAATCTAAAAAATCTAAATATTTTAAAATTTTCGAAGTAAAACCAATATTAAAATCAATAACTATAAAGATGAAATATATACGATTCTCTCTGATTTTTATACAAATATATATATATATATATATAACAGTTGAATAAAACTCCATTCGTTTTTAATATAAGTTATTTTAGACTTAGACACATTGATTAAGAAAATATTTTTTTTTTTATATTTCCTAAACAAAACATCATTAATTATTTATCTAACCAATAATACAATAGAAGAAATATTATCATTGATTAAATAGCATTAATTGTTGATAACTTTTACATAGAAAATTGAAAACATCATATAATTTAGAACAAAAAAATTTCTCTAAAGCTACTTATATTAAAAAAAATGGAGGGAGTACTTTTAAATGTATAAGTTATATAACTTTTATTTAACATATAATTTTGTTATTTATTAGATACATATAAAGTATTAAATTAAGAAATGAATATAAAATATTTATAAAAACTAAAATTTTCAAAAATTCCATGTTTTATCAAAAAATATTTCATTATAAAAAAGTTTGGTACATATAGTTCCACTAATTTTCACTTTTGGTTTAATATTATGTAAAAATGCTATTTTCAAAACAAATATATATAGTTGTTTCTATATTTACTTGTATTAAACAAAGTGTACGAGACATCCGTAAATATCCGTAAGTATTTACATATATCCGAATTTTTTTGGATATCCGTAAAATGCGAAGCAAATCATAAATACCAAAATTTATGGCATTATTCGATCCTTGCTAACCCCTAAGGAGAAGGGCCACAATGTATGTATGTATGTATGTATAATATACATTGGTAATAAGAAGTTATAGAGTCCAGTACAATGTTTTTGAAATGTTATAAATAAGGATTATGGAAAGAGATTATCTATACTTCATGAACATTGTTTTTTGACTAATTTAATGAGTACTAGATGATAATCCGCGCCTTGCGCGGAGTAAACTTTTTTTTAAATATGTTGTACCTAAATATTTTAAATAATACATATTTTATTATCAATATTTTTTTTTTACATTTGATTAGGGATCGTATGCGGGTAGGTATTATTTGGTTTGGTTAGTTCCGGTTTAGATCTTTGCAAATTTGGTTCGAATTTTTATATGTTCGGTTTGGGTTTAGATTCAGATAACTCATTTAATTTTTAAAAACTTAAAGTTCATATATACTTTAAATTTCTCAAAACATAAAAATAAAAATAATATGTTACATATAAATTTGAATAATGTATACCAAAATACTTGAACTTAACATAAAAATTGGTTTAACTTAAATAATTTTGATAGAAAATGAATAGATATTTTCAGTATTTTGGTATTTTGAGTAATGTTTAGTTATTTTAAATATATTATTTTTACTATTTTTATATATTTTTAAGTATTTTGGATAATTTAAAAGCATCTTAAGTATTTTGTGTATTTCTTTTGGATATTAATTTTTTTAAAAAAATAATATATTTAGTATAAATCTGGTTCGAATATACTCAGA
>NW_026617938.1:0-14586 GCF_000801105.2 Raphanus sativus
TCCGAAAAGATGTGGAACGGGCTTTTGGAGTTTTGCAAGCTCGATTTGCGATTGTCAAAAATCCGGCTCTTACATGGGACAAAAAAAAGATAGGGAAGATTATGCGAGCATGTATCATAATACACAATATGATAGTCGAAAATGAACGCAATGGATACACTCGCATCGACATATCAGAATTTGAAGAAGGAAGTGTCACCAGAGGTTCACATGTGGAAACCCAAACCGACATGCCTACAAATCTCCATAACATATTTGTCAATTAGAACGAGAAAGAACTTCGGGATAGGCGTATACATGAACCACTGAAAAAAGATTTAATTGAGCATATTTGGAACAAATTTGGTGATGAATAATTATTGTATTTTTATGTATAATTATTGTATTTTTATGTTTAATTATTATATTTTATTTTATTTCTTGGAATAAATTTTTTTAATTTCACTTTTTTAAAAAAAATATTTTTTTATTCCTAAGGACTCCGAATTCGGAAACACCATTGGACACATTTTTTAAGACTAAGATCCTTAACTATTCAAAAAAAAAAAAAAAATACTAAACTAATCCTAAGGATTCCACAATGGGTTACACCATTGTGGATGGTCTTAGCAAGCAATGGTTTCATTCATTCCTTGGATATATTTAAAAAATTAAAGAAGAGAAAGTACTTTCCTAAAAATAAAGGCGGGACCCCAACCAATTCGGCTCTTCGTTCCTACGCACGACAAGTTCTCCTAATCTTTCTCTCTCTCCATGTTCTGTCTTTCTCTTTCCGCCATTTTTCCGATCAACTTCTTCTTCTTGTCGATGCAATGACAACTCCACGATCGCCGGCGACAGATTTCTTCGGAATATCAAAGACAGCATGCAAAGCATACAAATCCATCGTCAAAAATTTGCATCCTCTCTCTTCTCATCGCAAAACCGACTCTCACTCCGACAACGATTCCGTACGTCTTCGCAGATCAAATGCTTTCTCTCTTCAAAATCGATCGATCAATTTTACAAATATTTGATTTTTATTATCATTAAAAAGAAACTTTGATAATGTAATGAATTTTGATATATATTTTTTTCAGACAATCCACCAGAAATATCTAGAGGAGAAATTCGCGGAGGAGGATGATCTCATCGCTGCTCGGAGAGGTCTCCGTTTACAGAGCATGGACGATAGCTCCGTCTACAAACGTCGCTCTTCTCTCCTCTCGAAATCCAGCAGCCGCCGCAGCCACACGCCGCAAGCTCGACCGACCTACCTCTCCTCCGCCTCTTCCAACCGCCGCTCCGCTTTCTCCAGAACCACCAGCCGCAGAGACGACGGCGGAAGCAGCCACGGCGGAGGAGGCCGCGGATTCTCCCACGGCCTCAAATCTCGCCCCGTCTCCAACAACGCGAGCCCGATGACGTCGCCGTTCACGAGCCCGAGAGGGAAAGATCAGACCCTGGGCGATCTGTTCGGGTCCGCGCAGGGACTGACGTCTCCTACGACCTCTACCCCGTCTTCTCCCAAAACCATTTCAAAGAGCCGTAGCAAGAGAGATAAAGACAGCACGGCGTTTTCGAAGAGCACGAGCACGAGACGTGCGGGTGGATCGATGGGGAAGAGCGTGAGCAGGAGGAGCACGACGCCGATAGTTTTCTCGCAGTCGACACAGCCGAAAAAGCCGCCTGCTGTGGAGAAAAAGCTCGAGTGTACGTTGGAAGAGCTCTGCCATGGAGGAGTCAAGAACATCAAGATCACTAGGGACATCATAACCGATGAAGGGTTTGTCTCAGAACTCATTTTCTTTAACTTTTGTTAGGAGTTAGGTCTAGGGGATATAAGCACAATGCAATAAAACATTAGTATTTGTATTCAAAAATTTAAAAAGTTTTTTTTTACATACGCATGAACTCTTAAACTATATAAAAAAATATTTAAGTTCTTTTTTTTTTTTTTTTAGCAACAAAAAAAAAAAATATTTAAGTTCTTAAAAAAAATGTTTGTAGCTCTGAAATCTCAAATCTAGCTCTTAATTGTTGTGTTATGCCTTTGTCCATTCATTGTTGTTTTGTAATGAACAGGTTGATTAGGAAACAAGAAGAAACGTTGAAAGTGAACATCAAACCAGGATGGAAGAAAGGGACCAAGATCACATTCGAAGGAGTAGGTAACGAGAAACCAGGGTACCTCCCTGAAGACATCACATTCGTGGTTGAAGAGAAGAGACATCCTCTGTTCAAAAGACGCGGTGATGATTTAGAGATTGCGGTGGAGATTCCACTGGTAAAGGCCTTAACGGGATGTAAACTCTCGGTGCCTTTGTTGAGTGGTGAGTCAATGTCGGTATCCGTAGGAGAAGTGATCTTTCATGGGTTTGAGAAGGCTATTAAAGGTCAAGGTTTGCCTAATGCTAAAGAAGAAGGTAAACGAGGTGACTTGAGGATCACGTTTCTAGTGAATTTTCCTAAAAAGTTGAGCGAAGAACAACGATCTATCGCATATGAGGTCTTGAAAGATTGTTCTTGGGCTTAAAAGATTGATAATATACGGGGTTCATGCCATTCAATTCATGTCTTTTTTATTTTTTCTTCTTTGTATATAAGACTTACGAGTTGAGGGCTTGAGGCTTTATCATGTTTTTCTTAGAGGAAGCTGCTTTATGATTCTTGATGTGGATGATACAATTGTCGTCTTTTAGTTTATTGTCATTCTTATGAAGTCTAAAGCTTAAGGATTGCTTGGCATTCCTTGTGACTAATGTTTAGGTATTGCTTGATTGGTTACAAAAACTTGTTATACATATTAATGTACAGTATTCAGCTTTATGTTGGTAGACCGCATAGCACAGTGGATTAGCATTTGGTATATATCGATGTATTCAGTTTCATGTTCAAAGACCGCATAGCGCAGTGGATTAGCGCGTCTGACTTCGGATCAGAAGGTCGTGGGTTCGACTCCCACTGTGGTCGTTATTTTTAGTATTTTCTTTTTTGTAAATGTCGTTATTTTTAGTATTTTGAGATATTTTCTATGCTTAGAGTTTTCTAGGAAATAGGAGCTGTGCAATAAACTCAAAGGAACACTAATCCCTTTACCGTTGATGTTTTTGATAGAAAGGCAAACATTGGCTAAAGAAGTAAATATTCATGAAGGAGTAACAGTGAACAACCATTGATATTCTTTGTCTGTACGTAGCTTTGAATCTCAATGGACAATGACAATATCTATATCCATAGTATTCAATATCACTACTAAAGACGTAGTGTTTCTTTAGCTCACATACATACAGATACATACATACAGATACAAGTTTATACATTACGTACTTACAACCGGGTGACAAAGTAAAAGAAAAACACTCGTAAACAAAGCTGCCCAAACTCCATATAACATTTTACTTGCAATTAAAGAGTGGTCACATAAGTTTAAACTCCACTCCATTGACACATGGAAACAATCCAATAGAGCAGTTCTGATAATAAGATTTTTAGAAGTTGGTTGTGGTGTAGTGGTTGAAGGTGTCATCAGCAGGTAGGTTGGGCTTTAGGCGTCTAAAACCAACGGACCGGGCCTGGTTGAGACTTGAGAGAAGAACGATATAAATGCTAGAATGTAGATAAGAAACACGACCAGCACAGAGAAGGCTAGCAATCCTAAGAAAGTTTAGAGATTGTGTTAGGTTTCTAAATCTGCTGTACACCTAATGAATTCAATTAATGAAAAAAAAAAAGAGCTAGAAAGATTCAGGATTCACCAAAAGTATAATAAAACGGGATGGGATATTTTGCGAATATGCGATCCGTGTAAACCGTGCTATTTTTATAGACATTGTTGCGAAAGTCTTGGTTTTTATCCATCTTGTATGCAATTCCGGCTAACGCAGCTATAACCTTAAAATTCTCAACAATGGGACGAAGTCAAGCGAAACAGAACCAGGTCAAGATATGAGAGAGAGAGAAGACTCACAGGCTGCACAGCTAAGAACAACAAGAGCAAATCCCTGTTGGACATGAGCGCGAATTTTATCCGCCAGGAGTCGATACGATGACAGAGATCGACACGGAAGTGAAACTGAGCTTTGCAGATGGGGCAGTGAGAGGAAGAAAACCCTTTCTTGACCCATCGCCAACAATCGAAACACGAGCGATGCACGAACTGCCGAGTACCTCTGCACATACACGGGGATATCAGTTCATTCCCAACTATATCACTCCTATCATTTTTCCGACAGATACGACAGATAGGAGATGGAGCAGAATCTTCAGCCTTTATCTCCACGGAACTTCCTGCCGCGGAAGAAGAAGAAGAAGAAGAAGAAGAAGAAGAAGAAGAAGAAGAAGAAGAAGAAGGAGACATTCTCAGCGAAAGAGCGGGATCATTCCGTTTCTGCGAACCCATCGGCTGCAATTGTACTTCACCTTGCATCGTTGAGAGAGCCCAAACTGGAAAAGGTCAATTTGAGAGAGAAACAGAGAGGCTTGATGAGATAAAAAGCTGAACCAAATCTAAAAGAAAACAGAGATAATATAATTTATTAAAAAATATGGGGTGGAACAGTCCACCTCGGAATGATTCAGTTATCATCTTGGGATACACGTAACTTCTAATATCAACCATGCCAAAGTCAAACCGGGTTTTTATTATCAAATGGTGGAGGAACCGGTCGGTGAAGTCCAGCTTTTTCTGCATTAATAAAGTTTTAACGACTTGTAAGACTGCCGCACGAGAGGCATTAGCGAAGGCAATGAACAAAGAAAGAGAATACCGTTGGATAAGAAGAAGAGGAAAGTTAAAACTTAAAACTGTATTATTCCTTCTCCATTTTTTCGCGGAAGAAACGTTTGCTGCCATTTTCCCGGGATATCTCCTCGCCGGAGATGGATGGAGCATGTGATGAAAAGAAGGGAGGGAGGTCTCTCGCGGAGACGCCAACTTACTCTGTTGATTCGGTTGTCACTATGTTAGTATTCGTTTGCCTTCTTGTAGAACACGCTATCCATAGATTCGGCAAGGTGAGGTTTAGTTTCTTGTTTTGTTTAAGGCTTTATGTCAACTAAGTGTTGTTGACATGCTCAGCCACTGATAATCAGTTATGCAATTAAGGTAACATAACACTAAACAATACAATGAATCCACACATTGCTACACATGGACTCGACAGATCCGACACCAAGCAAACTAGACTCTAATAAGAGGACCTAGACGCGCGTTCACAGACGTCCCACCTAATGGTACTGAAATATTTTTCTACTAATGAAAATATGTCATACAATAAGAAGAAGAAGATGTAGAATTTTCTTTAGTCAAAGTTCATTAATAACTGCACACCATAAAATATGTCAAAATGCAAATTATACATATTATAGAGATAAAATGTTAAACGAGATATTCACACAACACAAACAAGGAATACAGCCGGATGTAAATCTCATATTCCTAAGAAATATTTTTCATGAAGATTGTAATAACTTAATTATCCTGCCATTAAAAATAGAAAAATTTGGAGATTTTTGAACTCTCTACTTCAGGATTACTCAATAAACGAGATATTAACGATGATTTAACTAGAAGAACAAACAAGTTCCAAGTACCAGAAGGTAAAAATTTACAATTTATTTATACATTAATTGTCTAACAATTATTAATTTTTATCATTTATACTTTCAGGTAAATTTTATCTAGTTGATTGTGGTTTTGTAAATCAAGTCAATTTTTTGGCTCCATTTCGTGGTGTTCGATACCATCTACAAGAATGGTCTAGCCAAGGACGTGATCCTAGCATTGCATCCGAATTATTCAATCTTCGTCATTCTAGTTTAAGAAATGTGATCGAAAAGATATTTGGAATGTTTAAATGTTTGCGATTTTTAAATCTCCACCTCCTTTTTCTTACAAAAACCAAGCTGGATTAGTATTAGCATGTGCAGCGTTGCATAGCTTCCTTCGTAAAGAATGCCAATCAGATGTTGGTGAATTTCCAGATGAAGTAGACACTCAACAATCTGCAACGACTACGAATCGAATTGTTCAAGAAGAGATTTTAGGAACACAAAAGCAAGATAGAGAAAATGCAAATAATTGGAGAAAAACTATAGTAGAAGATATGTGGAGAGATGCTACAAGTTAAGATGATCCATAGATTTTATTTGTTAGATATTATGATTTTATAATAAAATTGCTACATTCAACAAAATATTGTAGTACTAATTATTATTTGTCTTTAAGTTTTAATATTAAATAAATTTTACCGTGAACTTTTTAAATATACAATTCAACAATTTCAAAGAATGTAGAAGAATTAGTATTCTATCAAAATTATGTATTCTCCTTTAAAATCCATCATAAAAAGAATTGGATGAATGTATTAAAATCTCATCAAATCTTTTAAAATACTGCAGAAGTTCTTACTTATGCATTCATTCAAATTCAATTACATTCCTGGATTCAATACCACCCCCTAAGATATAAGAACACTATTATCGGTATTGTATCTAAAAGTAGTTTTCTTTATATTGATATTTTAATGTGTTTTGGTTGTTTAGTTAAGTTTTATCGTTATACTAAAACTAAACTCCTAATTTGCATGTTAACACGTATGCTAAAAGTATCGGAAGAGGTTCGGATCTGTTAATTTTTAAGATACGATAGCATCTTCTCTCTCCTACTATTTTGTATTTTATTCTTTTTATTTGTTTGGATATCCTGCTAAAATTGAGCGTTAGGAGCCAGAGGTGCTCTAATGACATTTAAGACTGCACATGAGTATTTAAGTAAAAGAAGACTCGGGTGTACAACTGTAAATGTATTTAAGTAAGACCACGGATTATGGCCACTATGGCCGTAACATTAAGACTGAACAAAATATGTGTGAATTTTATTTGGTCAAATAAAAAATATTAATATTAATAACTCTTCAAAGCGAAACAAATATTAGTATGCAATATTCTTAAAAACAAAATAAATCATAAATACTAATACTCTTAAAATGAATATCCAAAGATATTACACAAATATATTTAAATAATTATATATAAATTATATAACTATTATATTTATCTAAGTTTTATAATATTTTTTATTATTTTACTTATTAAATTTTGAAAATTAAATATCTTTTAATTTTATTTTTATAATAAAATATTATTTTTAATATTATTTTGGATTCAGTTAACGCGTTTCGAATTGTCTCACAAGTCATCCATGTGAAATTTAAAGCATAACCTTCATTTCTATTTAAAATAATGCCCGCAGAGAAAATGGAAAAGAGGAACATGAGCAAATTGATTATTCACTGAAATGTAGGGATGTCAAAATGAGGTAGCTCGCTCAGCTCGGCTCAGCTTATAGTGAATTCGCCTCTTTCATGAACTAACTCAGCTCAGTTCATTTATTATACGAGTTTTAATATGTAAACTTAAAATCAGATCATCTAAATTATGAGTTAAATGAGCTAACTCGTGATCTAACACAAAAATAATAATAACTAAATTAAACTAAACAGTGATAAAATAACTTCTATAATATTATTCAAAATTTAAATATTACAAAATCCAAAACATAAATATTAAATACTAAACAAAAACCAACTCATGACAAAAATTAAAAAAATCGAACTCCTTAAATAAATTAAATTAAAGCAAAACACGAAAATGATTCAAATTTGGAATCAATGAAGTTTGTGAGAGAAATAATAAGGTTACCGTGAGTTTATATAGAAGATTTTGAAAAGATAGAAGGGGTGTTATTCAATCATAATTTAAAATCAATTGAATTTTAAAAATTAAAGATAATTTTAAGAGTTAAATTCTAATTTTTTTATAATATGTCTTGGATTTTAATTTCAATCATCTATCTATGAGACTACATAACAAATAGCTCGAAATCAATTTTAAATACAGAATTTTTTTAAATTCTTTGAAATTGAATAACACTAAATTTTCAAATTGAATTCAAATAATTTATTAAATAACATCATATTTTAAATAAGGTTTGTAAATATCATATCGAATAACAAGTGTTTGAAGTATAAAAAGGCTAATTTTTTTCTGAGTTACGGGGTGGCTTTCAGGTCAAATCGTTGGCCGTTCCAGTCAGATCATCGGCTAGGTGTAAAGTTTGTAACGAGTACTGCAACCTGGTATATTCACACATCAAAAACAGATTAAAATTGAATGAGAAATGATGCAAAAAGTTGATAACTTGGTGTTATCAATCATGAAGCTTGGTTACGTTGTAATTACTTGTCAATCCATAAAATATGCATAAACTACTGTAACACTGAAACAAAAGTATAGAATCATGCATATACTACTGTGATGAGGCCTTTGACTTTTGTCTATACGGCGAGCGCTTAAGTTGGAATCATTCAGCTTCCTTTATACAATTTTTTTTCTTAAGTTCCCTTGGGAATCACTTTACGCACTTAATCTTGTTTCTTTCTTATGAAGCTTGGTTTATGTTGTCACAACCAAGGAACGACACGATCGAATATCTAGGTTTCTATAGGTATTGATGATCCAATCTATTTTTTCAGAATAATCAATTATCCGATCTGTTTCGATATATAATCATTCGGATATTCAAACTTCCAAAATTCAAAATAACAATATTTTTATTATAAAAACAATTTTTTTAAGTTCTAATGACTAATATAGTAAATTTGATAAATAAAAATATTGTAAAAGTTATATGAAGTATAATATATATAAGTTATATATATAATTTATATAATAAGATTCTATAAATAGATGTATATAACGAATCAGATTGAATATTCATTCTTAAAATACTAGTATTTGTGATTTGTTTCTCTTTTTTATAGATATTACATATTTGATTTTCTTCGAATAGTTACAGATATCTGAATTTTTTTGTTCCGAATAAAAAAAAGAATCAATTAGGAGCCGAGTCACAACTACTTGAATCCATAAAGAGTCTCTTTTCTTGGCACTTATCGAAGGTGTCATTTTGGAGTAAGTCAACTAAGAAAAGATAACATAAGAAAAGATTTGGTAACTTAGATCTAGATATTAATTATGGTATTAAGAAAAGACTCCGGTGTAAATGTGTCATGATATTTTTAAGTCAAGACCATGGATTACGGCAACGGCTTTACTGATGTAAATTAAAATTAAGACTCGTCAGAATTCTTTTTTTTTTTCTTTTCTAATATAAAAAAAATTCAACAGTCTAATACCCAGTCTGTCTATAAAATCAACAGTCTTTGTGTCTATGGATCCCATAGGATCGAGTCTAAAGAAAGAAAATGAAAGAGAATATAGAAACGGAAACTTCCACAGCCGAGACGATGTCTGGTTCTGTGTGGCGAGGTTTGATTGTAGGGGCAATATGTATCCTTATTTTGCCGAGATGTTATAAGGCCATACGACGTTAGTTCTATTATCCATACATCTCTGTATATACATGCTTGCTTCTGTTTTCTTTTCTTTTTGATATGATTCATCGTATTTATAGGCTATCGAAAGGCGTCCAAGAAGAAAAACTCCTCAAGACCTGCGTCGAGGACAGACACTCAAGACTCTGATATTGTGGCGTCAAATGAGCCAGAGTCAAGACCTCCGCCGTACGCGAATTTGATTCATGAAGATGGACGTCCTATGCTAGAAGCTGAATATGAGGAAATGGCAGCTGCAGCTGCTATGCATATGCATTCGCCTAGGATGGATTCATGTTCGTCTAACCTAAGTGGTGTATTGATAAACCAGGCATTCGCCGTGGTAGAGTTCGTTCTTGGAGGACCGAACGACAGTGATTCCGATTAGGGAGACTTCAAAACAAGTTTGATTGTTTGTGTTCTATGAATTTAATTAGTTTGCATGCTTCTTCTTTCCCAGGCATTCGCCGTAGTAGAGTTCGTTCTTTTCTTGATTGGTTTATGAATTTGGCCCCTTGTGGCATCTACCCCGGATCTACTTATAATCAGATTCATATCAAAACAAGTCACTTCGTTAAATTTGAACTTATTATTTTTTAAAATAAAGTAAATAAAATTTAGGTATTAAAAGAGGCACAATTTTAAAAGTTTGTATATTAAAGTGAACAAAATAATTAGTTAGCATATTAAATTGGGAAACAAAAAAATTCAGCTATTAAAAGACTTAACAAAATTTAGTTGGATTATTTCTATGGAATTTTTCCATCCTTCATATATTTTTTTTTCTTTTGATATTTCTTTGGAGTATAAGAGTGTACATAAAACTAGTTTAGACAATCTTTTGATAGAATTACACATATCAAAAGATTTTGCAGTTGTATCTTCGGACTCATTACGTCATAGAACTGACACACATTTTGATAGATTTGAAGATTTTTTAAATTTAGTTTGAAATTTATTAGTATTTTTAATTAAAGTAAACAAAGTTTGGGTATTAAAAATAGCACATTTTGATAAATTTAAAGATTTTTTAAAATTTCATTTGAACCTTATGAGTATTTTCAGTTAACGTAAACAAAATTTGAGTATTAAAAGAGACAATTTTAAAAGTTTATGTATTAAAGTGAACAAAATAGTTAGTTGTGTATTAAATTGGGAGCCGAAAAAGTTAGGCCATTAAAAGGCTTAAGGAAAAGAGTATTTTTGTGGAATTTTCACATCCTTCATATATTTTTTTCTTCTTTTGATATTTTCTCAAAGTATAAAAATATACACAAAACTAGTTTTGACATTCTTTTCATAGAGCGATGCATATCAAAAAAAATTGAAGTTGTATTCTAGGATTCATTACGTCATAAAACCGTCTTAGAACCATCGCATAATGGACATATTTTGAGTTAGTAGAATAAATAATATGTTGACAATGTAATTATATCATCTTTTTTTTAAAAAAAAACCGAATGTTCTGACCCCATCTAAATGGTTTAGACTAGAGACCAAAATGATAAAAACCTAGTTTGCGTTGGTCACCATGTGGGTCACCGTGAACGGTCTTCGATTTCGGACGCTGGAGTTGTCGCATGTAAATTCTCCAGTGGCTGGGATTCGAACCTAGGTGACGGAACTCATACCCGTAGACCTTTTAAATATAGATATTTTTATTATTTTTTTTTTTACTGTTTTCGTATTTTATATATTACGCTTCTATCAAATAGTGGAGAACCACTATTTGAGTTGTTTAGGAGGAGTTGATCTTGTTTCTTCTTTCTTATTGAAGCGGGGTTACGTTGTAATTACATGTCAATCCATAAAACAGGCATAGACTACTGTACCAGGGTAACACTGAAACAAGAGTATAGGAAAGAATGACATGATGAGTCCTTTGACTTTTAGCTATAGCCTATACAGTGCTTCTAAGGTTTTAAGTTGGAATCATTCAGCTACCTTTTTACATTTCTTTCCCTTAAGTTCCCTTGGGAATCACTTTACGCACTTAAATGTTGTTTCTTCTTTCTTATTATGAATCTTGGTTTACGGTTTCACAACTTGAAATCCATAAAAAGTTGAAAAAACCAATACGTATAGAGTCTCTTTTGTTTGTACTGAAGCGTACTTATCGAAGGTGTCGTTTTGGTGTAAGTCAACTAAGGAAAGATAGCATAAAGAAAGAATTACGGGTGGGAAAAAAAACCGGAACCAAAAAACCAAACCGTACAGATTCGAAAAAAACCAAACCGGACCAAAATGGAATTTTGTAAATTACCCAATTGGATACTAAAATTTTATACCAAAGAACCGGAACCGAAGTCGTATCAAACCGAGAACCGAATAATACCCATATAGAACCGGATGAAAAATCTTTATACACTTATCTTACAAATTGTAACATGTACTTATTGGATGCTTGATGGTTTTTTCTGTTGGATTGGTGTTTCTCCACTTTTATCTTTATCTCATTTTCTCTTATTATCTACTTTCTATTTCAAGTTCAACTAAAAATTCAAGCTGATTTTTTTGGATATTTTATTTTCAACAGTTTGGTGTTTGGTTATTTAAAAATTTTGTGCTTTTGATGTTTTATTTTCACAGTTTGAATTTTGGTTTCTAAACGAGAAAATCATTTGAATGTTATTTTGGTATTGGTTTTGATTTATTTATTTGCAATTATATCAGATTAATTTGGATAATATTGTTACAAAATAACCATTTAGAACCGAACACGATTGAAACCATTTTTTCCGGTTCTAATATGATTACCAAACTTCATGAACCGAAAGAACCGAGAACCGATCCAATCTGACCCGAAATTTTCACGCTTCCTTAATGATTACCAAACTTCAAAAACCGAAAGAACCGAGACTCGAGATCATCGTGCAACTATGTCAAATAAATGCTGAAGAAACATCACCAAGGTCTCGAGATCATCATCTTCACGAGCATACTTCGGGTAATCATTTCTGAGAGTTCTCATCAATGTCATCGACACCAGTCCAGTGAGAAAAATAAGCATCATGAACGACTTAAAGATGGAGAACCAATGGATCTGCAAAACGGAAAAACAAACTCTTAGAAGGCTTAAAAAGCTTAAACAAACATGTTGAGGAGATGAACTTTATTTCAAAATTGTGAAGCAAACATGAAAAGAGACATTCAGCATTACATTGTAAAACGGTGAACCAATCAAAAGTTACCTGGTGCCATTTTGGAGTAAGTCAACTAAGAAGAGATAACATAAGAAAGGACTTGCACTTAGATCTAGATATTAATTATTGCGGTAAGAAAAGACTCGGGTGTAAATGTGTCATGATATTATTAAGTCAGACCATGGATTACGCCCAACGGCTTTGTTGATATATATTAAAATAAGACTCATTACAAGTCTTTTTTCATTCTTTCCCGAGTATAAGAAATTCAACTTGCAATATGATATCTTGTGTATTTACATGTTTTTAAGCTTCATTCTAGTCCTTATATTGTTCCTTTGCATGCATTTAGAGTGCATTTAGGTTGCATTGTATTACATTTGTCTCTATCAGATATTGGAGATGCTTATTGGTGACTTTGGAGACATTTGAGGGTTTTTGAGTCAAAAGGGTTAAAGATGAACATGGATGAAGGCCTTAAAGATATCTTTTGAAGCTCAAATTTTGGGAAGACAAAGTAAATTGAGTTAGCTTTCTAATGGAGGTGGTTTCAAGTCATTTGGATCTGTATTGAAGGAGTTATGATCAATCTACTGGAGGCATATCAACCCTGTAGCGACCAGAGCCGTAGCGACCAGAGCATGTCGCTAGGAGGGCTCCCGAGCGTACGTAGCGACCACTGTAGCGGGATGCAAGGTCGCTACGGACGAAAAAGACTGTTTTTTTTATTTGGGTTGACCCAGGATTGTTGGGTTGACCCAGCTCGTTTTTAGACTTCTATAAATACCCTTTAGACCTTATTTTGAGGGATATCTTGTTTTCATTGTAATCACATTAGCTATTTTGGTGAAAGACTTAATCTTGAGCTTCTTTTCATCTTTATCTCTTGTGATTATTGATCAATCTTGATCACTAAGCATGATTAACCTTCAATCATCCATGGGTTTTGGGTTATTCATGTCTATTAGTGAGTAGTTACCTTTTGGATTCATGGGCTAGGGTGATTATGGTGATTAAGTGAAGATCTAAGGATGTTTAGTGTTAGATCTCTTGTTTCCTTGCTTGTCTACTTCTCTTAATGCTAGATTAAAGTTGGCCTCTTTATTCTAGAGCTCTAGACATTTCCCACCCACAAGGTGTTTGATGAAATGTCTGAACCAAGTAGAGCTTGCTCTAAACTTACCTTACACAAAGACCATTGTGTTAAGGGAGTTTAGATAGTTAATAGACTCATCCCCAATGATTGCTTAGATCTTTTAGGCTCAAAGACCTTTGATGTCTAGTTGATTAAAGCAAATGAGCATTCTTCTTGACCATAGAGTTTGCTTATTTCAGTGTTCTAGACTTAAGGAAGTTATTTGATTGAAAGTTTGCCACCCTTAGCTTGGATCTTAATCACTTAAAGTCAAATGCCTAGCCCCATGAGTCCTATTGTCCTAGATTGATTGAAAGCTTGTTCCTTTATTACATTTTAGCATAGTTCTAGTTCACATCATCATTCAAATCCTGTTTGCACTTAGATTAAGCATAGATTTGTATTCTCAGTGCATTGAAATCACATAGGATTGGTTCGACATCTCATATACTACAACATTTGGTTAGGGACTCTTCAAAAGTCCTGTTATCAAATTGGCGCCGTTGCCAAGTTCTATTGTGATTTTGACATTGGGATTTAGTCATTTGCTTGAGACTAAGTCATTTTTATTGTTATTGTGATATTGGCTCTGCTTTTTCCTCCTTCTTTTTCATTTCAGGTGTATGAACTTGAGAAGTAGAGGGACTACAAACCTCACTCCTCTAGTACCAGACATCCGGGCTTTGGAAAGAGAGAATACACGAAGAAGGAGAGAAGAGGAGCAACAGGCTCATTTCAACAGATTGGGTTTTGATATGGCTCACCATCAGAACCCGAATCAAGATAGAGAGATCCCCTTGGAAGCTGCCCAAGAGGGAAATGGTCAAGGAGCTGCCAACCTTCGACCACAACACCCACAACGCCAAGCTCGCGCTATTGGAACCTATGATCGCCCTCACATTCATGGTCATATGTTGGGAATCAGAGCACC
>NW_026617939.1:0-14586 GCF_000801105.2 Raphanus sativus
CTCATTGCCTCAGCTATCCCCAGCTTGTTAAACTAGCTTGTCCAGCTCAGCTGAGCTGAACCACTTCACTTGAGGTTCACTCCTTCTCCCAGCTGATCGAGCTTCAAGGCAGCTTCGCCCAGCTCCTTGTCTACTCGTACATCTCTCCTGTGTCTGCATAAAACCCTGTCCCCTGGTTACTTAGTCATTCAACCAGCCATCCCCACTGACCAAGTACCTTTGGGAAGTCTTCAGCTACAAAAACAACCTCAAGCAAACATGCTCCAAAAACTAATTAAATTCACGATATTCATGATATTCATAACTAAGAGAATGGTCAATCAGATTCTCAGAACTGGCCTCGATCATACTGATCTCGCCCATGAACAGCCCATATGGCCATAACTGACCACCTCTAAATCAATGAGATAAAACTAATCTTTCACCATGATAATCATGAAAATACCCATAAGAGATATTTGAAGTCAGATCCTAACAATTCCTTCAGGAACTATCAGATCTCCACCTTACCTGCCCAACCAAGGCCATGGAGAGATTTCTCTGAGCCGGCACTCCATGGTTCAGTACCTCCATGTATGAACATCATAAAAAAGATTAACAATGCCCCCCAGTTCCTGAGTCAATCAACCAACCACCCCACATGACTCAGAACTGATGAGTCTTCACTCCTCCTAACCGGCCATGGAACTATGTCCCACTGAACCTGATTAGTGTTGCTCTTACCACTGGTGCATCCTTGATCAATCAGATCAGACACCTCGATCCATCATCCATGGATCAGGTCGTCCATCCTTGCCCATGATCAGATCACACACAGCCTTCCTTGTATAAAACACACCAGCACCATAATTGTGGTCCATACCAACAAGTACTAGCCTTACTCCTCTCCTTTGCTTGCTGTTGCATCCAAACGAATTGGACCTTACACTCCACATGGTTCCTCTGGTACTAGGACTCCCATGTCTCTCATCAGTGGGTCTGACTCATGGTTCACACCATGATCAAACCCAAACCAAAACCATGATCCATCATTTGATCACTATCCAATGAACAGCATCTAACCATCATCCCACATGGATGAGTTAGATCAGTTATGATCCGCCCCTTTGTCCAGGGTTTTGGATTCCTAAGACACATCACAATATACATTCCTCAAGGGTCGTGACATGCCTGGCCTTGATCCCACCCCAACAGACACAACACAGACATAAACATAAACATAAACATAAGTAATCAACACATGTTACCTCATACTTGATCTTGCTAGACCTTGTGCTTCCCTGATCAGGTCCGGCCTTGTGCCTCTTGCACTTGTATTATTCAGGTCTTATCACATACCTCCAGTATTGATAAGATCCATCCATGGGTCGCACCCATCATCCCTTCCATGGAACTTCCATGAAAACAGTTTCTGCACTGCATCCACCTTCAAGGCTGTTCATGCCTTTGAGAGTGGAGTCCGGCCTTCTCCATTCTCTTCTGGCCATTGGCGTGTGTTACCATGATGTAGAGGAAGCCTAGGGTGTGTTCATCCATGATCAAACACCACCCAACGGTCGTGCATCACTTCCAACTTCAGTTCCCATGAAACTGCCTTTCTACACACCACTGCCTTCAAGGCTGTCTCCACCATTGGAAGTGCATTCCGGCCCTCCATCTTCTCTCCTGGCTATTTGAATGCGTAGTATGGATGTAGAGGAAGCCTATGGCGTGTCAAACCATAATCAAAACACACCAGAGTGTCGTTCTCAACTCCCCTCTTGATTGCCATCAAAACTGCCTCTTTGCTGCCTTTAAGCCTCTCTTGGTCTTGGATTGTGTAATCCGACCATCTCTCTGTTTTTCTCTGTTTTTCTTTGTGTTTCAGGAAGAAGAATGAAGCCCTGACGTGCCTGCAAAGGCACGGACTTGCCTGATATATATAGAAGAATGGGCAGTTACCTTTCTAAGGGTTGCACCTTTTCGGTATTAATTCTGTCCATTGATTTAATCAATGGTACAGATTGCACCCATTCGCCTATGGCAGTTACCAGACGTCCTTGACATGCCTAACTGCTCCTAGACATGTCACACACAAGCCTTGGCTGGTTGCCCAAGCCCCTGGTTCAACCACAAGTGCCCACCGGCTCATCGGCACACCCGGGTGGTCCACATGGTCCGACCACTGTCCTGACCTGGCCCAACTGCCCAAGACTTGAACACTCAGTCCAGCTGAGTTGAGCTGATCCCCAGCTGACCCATCTGAGTGAGCTAGTCCATCCAGCTTAGGGAGCTGACACACTCTTCAGTGAGCTACACTGAGCTGCACTACACTTCATCTAGCTGGTCGAGCTTGCTCACCGCATCGCCCAGCTGCCATACACTTTGTACAGCTCCTTTATTCTTGTCTCCTTCTTGGTTTAGCTATATCTTAGCTTCCTGATGCCCTTAACCTTACTTCCAGGCCATAATACCCTTGTGTTTAGTTCACATGACCTGTCTAGTGTGTCTCCTTGCACCATGGTCGATCCTAAGGATCATATCCAGGATCAGGGACATGACAAGTCTCCCCCACTTAGAATGGATTCGTCCTCGAATCCAGTGGTGCTTACATCCCATATCATGACAAAGGTTCCAACTGAACTCTTTGCATCCTGCACATCCGCTAAGGTTCATGACCCCAGTCACAACTTACTGGATCATTCCTTAACTGACCACAGCTTATCCCAGCTTGGCCCTATTGCGATCTTAGTCCCTACTAGACTAAACCGCCTCATACTTGACTTCTGTCCATCACCAGACATAGTCATACTTTGATCCTAGTCCATGACTAGATCATTTTTAGTCCTTAAGAACATACTGCATACTCGAGTCTTAGTAGATTTACCCAATCTCCAAGCAACTCAATGTATCAGTCAAGTCTTAAAGAACTCGATCACATTCTGGTCCTGTCCACTCCGGGACTCCACCGTCTCAATCCAACCATAGGTCAATCTCCGACTTGGTTGTGCTGCGACCCTCGTCCCTCACTGGACTTAGTCGACCTCATCTCAGCCATCTCGACTGGTGCCAAACGATACGGACTTTTGGACATTGGGACCGTTCCCGGTTCTAGTTCGATCATGCTCGGGTCAGCCCCTGCAGGAGGCACACCCTGCAGCGCCCGAAACACATCCTTGAACTCTTGAACCAACCGAATCCTCGTCCGGGCTACCACCCCCTACAACCTCCTTAGTGTTAATGGTCGCCAACCAGGCCTCATGACCACCTCTCAGCATATTTTCCACCTGGACCGCTGAGATCACTAAGCATCCAGAGGTTGGTCGGATCCTTGGAATCTGATCGGGGGTCCACACCCACTCTCAAACTGCACTCTTCCCCGGTGACAGTCTAAGGTGGCCCGATTCTTTCCAAGACCAATCCATCCCTAAGATCACTTCATGATTCTTAAGGCTAACCACAATCAGATCCACGGGCATCGCCCTTCCTTGGATCATCACTGGGATGTCCCTAACAAGGCCTAGTGAATGCATCCTTTGGCCTCCGGCCGCACTCACTATCCCGGGATCACCCCCTATACCAATACAAACAACCCCTTTCCGATCATATCTGGACTCACAAACGGTGTGTAGCTCCAGTATCGAAAGGTATGTGACACGATCCTAGGAAGGCTCTGGAACAGATGGGATAATCCTTGCAGAAACGAATCAAAAGACTCAAGTTTCTCAAGGCATGTGGATTGATTGATGATTCAAAGAGTTGCGGAAAGACTCCTTGACACTTTTAGATGATTAGATCGGATATGACACACCAACTTAGACACCTAGGGTTTGCTGGATACTACACACCAACAAGATCACTCAAGAACTCGTAAACAAGTTTAAGAGAGAACAAGGTTTTTGATTAAAAGATGATTATTTTATTACTCAATTTCGTGCCTAATATATAGGAGAGATGGCTGCACATGCACAGCATCTCGAAAACATAAGAAAGGAGTAAAACAAAGGCTCCTCTCGAAAATACAACAAAGACCAACTTAAAGACTAAATGTTTTCGAAAACAAAGACATAAAAACATAGGATAAAATATAACATAAGGTCTTCATGTGGACAGACCAAGATCAATCATCTAGGAGATAGGAGAAGTATACTTGTGGCCTCGTTAAAAACCTTCCTTTGGAAAACCCAGTGGGACAAAACCAAAGGTTAGGAAAAGAGCACACACAAGCTACTTGCCTAGATGATGATCAGCTTGAAGGTGGAGTAGCTTGAATGATGGTAAAGGTGTCTTGGATGATCAAGCTTCGGCCAAGACCAATGTATTCTTCTTGTTTCAAAGCATTCTTCAGTGTTGCATCCTCATCTACAAGCTCTTCAGGTTCAGGTTCATGCTTCCATTCCTTGGTGCTTTCCATGATCATATCATCCCCTCCCTCTTCAAAAAGATTTGACCTCAAATCTGCTTTACCTGCAATAAAGGGGACCAAATCAGCAACATAGAAGTTTGAAATCAGATAACACTTACCTTGCAAGCCTCTTAGATAGGCATTGTTGCTGTTTGATTCGGATATAGAGGAAACACTGATCCAGTTAGCTCTCCTTACTCCTGATGCAATGAAACAAAACAAGTTAGCACCTAAAAGTTTATCAAAGAGTAAGAGTCTTATCCCAAATTTGTTTCTGCTTGGTTCTGGCTTGTATGCTTCATCTGGGGGTGCTTCTTTGATGATGATAAAGCCAGGGACATGTTGGTTTTTGTTCAGATCAGGTGGCTTAAACCGATTGTCTTCCTCACGCTTGTTCTTTCTCCTTGATTGCTTCCAAGCTTTCTTTTAATCTGCACATGGCTCTTTTGACAAAAACAAGTGCATCATATCTGTGTAATCAATAAAAGAATTCTTGAAAACATGATCAATTACCTTAGGATGCTCACCTGGTCGCCATAGATAGGATTGAGATGTTTTGAATTCAGAAAAATTCAAACAAAGCACACAGAGGATCAGCCGACTTGTAGAATCCATAACTCTTTCACCTGAGAAGATTTGGTCGTGATTCCAATTCGACGTGAGACCCTCATGAGTTAAGTTTCCATAGCAGTCGAGTTTGTTGAATAGTTCCTTGTGGTTGTTGAGATATGATCCTCGGACTGCTCCTATGTCAAATCTGGCGGCTAGACATCTTTCAAAGTTTTCTTGTTGCATCTCCAACTTAGCCAAGGACTCATCTTTGATACTCTGATACTTATAGCCCCTCTTTTCACCTGTACCTTTCTCAGCTTCTTTTGGACAAGTCAAGTGGGTTATCATGTCAAAAAAAGTATTGTAGACAAGAATATCTCCAAAACACAAAACAGTATGATTCCTCCATCTATTATGCATATCAAAGAAAATATTACAGACCCAAAAATCATCAAGGATCAAGTTCACACATTCAGAATCAATGATCTCTAGTTTCAATTGTGCAGCAGGTTTATCAAAGAAAGTGTTATACACTAGAATATCATCAAAGAACAATCTTACATTTTTAGAATCATTTTCAGCACATAAACAATCAATCTCAAAATTAGAGATACTTGCAGACTTCAGAATTTCAAACCTAATATCAGCATGATGCAATTTCAGTTCATGAAATTTCTTAGATACTTTCAAGACATAGGTGGATGCAAGACACTCAGCAGTGACAAGTTCATGCCTAGGAAAGTTCACAACAAGATTTCTAGCAAGTGAATCACAAGGTGTTCTGCCAGAGAAATCAATTGGCTTGAAGACAGGTTCAAAAATCTTTTCTTGATGATTCATAAATTGTTCAAGACTCAAAACATGACCAGAAATATTTTTATTTATATTTTGAAAACATTTTTGATCAAAGAGGTTTTCTGGTTCAAGTTCTTTAAAAGATTTAGAAATGTTATCAAAAACAGATTTTGAAACACAAAAATCTTTGATTCTGTCAAGATCAAAACGTTTCACATCATGAGCACTAACCATAACAAACATTTCAGGCATCGAGGCAGCCATATTAAACTCCTTACAGTGCTCTTGCAGATCATAAAATAAAGATTCAGGAATGATTTCTGATTGCAGGCTGTTCTGTTGTTCCAAGTCCTTTTCTTGTGTCAACTGCTCCGGTTCTTTCTCTGGTGAGTCTTCTTCTGCAACCTGTGACACTGAAACAAGTCTACTCGGTTCCACCGGTTCAAGACAAGTTAGTTCATCAAAGGAATTATTAAAATTAAATTCAGACTGAGGTAAGAACAAAGAAAACTCTTGTCCTTTCTCAAACTCTCCTTTTACCAAAGATGTTTCGGTTTGAGCTTCTTGAAATGATGTAGCTGAGTCTGGTTCTGCAACTTTGAGTTCTGAGACAGTAGTAACTGCTTCTTGATTCTTTGCTTCAAAGGATGGACGTGCTCTGCTAGTCCTTTTGGGTTGCTTCTCCATATCCTTCAACACTTGTAACCACTCCTCCAATATTTGATTCTCTTGTTCAAGCAACAGCCTTTCTTTCTTAGTGAGTTTTCCCTTCTGATCTCCTGCCATGGTACCTGAGACAAGAGAAAGATTAAGCCAGTAAGTAGTTCCAACAAAATCAGATCAAAATTGGATTTAGACAATAATCAGAACAGATCAGATTGAGAACTAAATCAAAAGAAATCAGATTGATAATCAGAAACAGATCAAAACGAAATTCAAACCCAAAACAACTCAGATCAATTTCAAAATTCAACCTTAAACAACTTAGAATAGATTGAAACAGATTGATTACTTAAACAGAAACAGATCTCACAGATTTTACACAAACAAACACATATCTGATTTCTCTGCAATAATATAAAACGTCTACAGATCTGAATTGTGATCAAAGAACTCAATTTTATCAGATTTCGACAGCCACAGCACAGATCTATCAGTTCTTAGCATGAATATGAAAGGACCCAACGAAAATCAGAGAGAAAAATGAACACTTCCCTTCCAGAGTTGCTCTGATACCACTTGACACGATCCTAGGAAGGCTCTGGAACAGATGGGATAATCCTTGCAGAAACGAATCAAAAGACTCAAGTTTCTCAAGGCATGTGGATTGATTGATGATTCAAAGAGTTGCGGAAAGACTCCTTGACACTTTTAGATGATTAGATCGGATATGACACACCAACTTAGACACCTAGGGTTTGCTGGATACTACACACCAACAAGATCACTCAAGAACTCGTAAACAAGTTTAAGAGAGAACAAGGTTTTTGATTAAAAGATGATTATTTTATTACTCAATTTCGTGCCTAATATATAGGAGAGATGGCTGCACATGCACAGCATCTCGAAAACATAAGAAAGGAGTAAAACAAAGGCTCCTCTCGAAAATACAACAAAGACCAACTTAAAGACTAAATGTTTTCGAAAACAAAGACATAAAAACATAGGATAAAATATAACATAAGGTCTTCATGTGGACAGACCAAGATCAATCATCTAGGAGATAGGAGAAGTATACTTGTGGCCTCGTTAAAAACCTTCCTTTGGAAAACCCAGTGGGACAAAACCAAAGGTTAGGAAAAGAGCACACACAAGCTACTTGCCTAGATGATGATCAGCTTGAAGGTGGAGTAGCTTGAATGATGGTAAAGGTGTCTTGGATGATCAAGCTTCGGCCAAGACCAATGTATTCTTCTTGTTTCAAAGCATTCTTCAGTGTTGCATCCTCATCTACAAGCTCTTCAGGTTCAGGTTCATGCTTCCATTCCTTGGTGCTTTCCATGATCATATCAGTATGTTGTTTCCACACCCCGATCATTAAGTACCTAGATGAGTAAGATATCGGTTTGATCACACATTTGGAAAACGTCCTATACCATTCTCCAAAGTGTCACACTTCTGTGAATGTCCCATACCATTCACAAGAGTGTTTGTAATATACCTCAATCACCATCATACTAAGCCACTTAACATCGTATTCCCAATCCATTCAAATTGATCTAAGGAATCCTACCTTGGCTTATACCGAGTCCCAGTATACTAGCCCTGTAGTGTCTCCCTTAAACCAACTTGAACCTCGCAAATGCTCACTTGTTTTGAATGGCCACCAAGGATAACACTTACCCCCAAAGAGTGCTGCACGTTTCTTTCAACCTAAGCCACTCTCAGGTTCATGTTACTTCCCTGGTCCAGGTCATCCATAAAAGATCTTGCATTGCATCGATCCGTCCAACCCGTCTATTATTTCCAGATAACTAGATCAACCAACCCGCTGTTTCAAGATCTTGCCATTGGGGAGTGCATCTTGGCCAAGATGGTCACCTTGGAACTTTCCCGTTCACAAGCATGATCCCCTATCTTGCCTCAGCTCCCTCTTGGCTCACCTAGTAAGGTTCCATGGTCATCTCAGTTTCCAGAAATAATTTCGGTTTGGAACACAATACCTTTGAGCAGTGAGTTGAGCTGAAGTTACAACCCAATCAGAACCTCCACTCATCTGCCTCAAAAGGATACACACTACCTGAGAAATACTTAATTCTCATCTGATCTATGTGCTCCAGCCCCCTCAGGTAGTCCACTATCCAAGCTGCCCTAGCTGGTGGATCAATCTAGACCACCTCAGGTACTGGCCCAACTTGATCATTATCTGCCAAAACAGCTGCCCTATCAACCGGTTAGTCCTCTCATTGTTTGCAACAATTGTTTGGATCAGCCCGGTTCACATCATAAGAGGATTCAACTTCCCCTTCCAGCTGCAGCTCAGCTCTCCCCCACTAGAACCTCAGTAGGGTTGAGCTGACTTACAGTCAATCCAGCTTCATTGTTAACTTCCTCCAGCTGAGTCAACAATAAAACTGGTGGATTAATCACATCAGCATCTACTTGTCCGGATGCATGGGTGAACAACCACAACCCAACGATCCTAGAATCAAGCATGCTCTGATACCAACTTGTAAGACCCGAACCCGGCCGGCTAGGCCGCGGTTGATGCCTCACGTCGCTCGGTCCATACCCTGACCGAACCACTCAATTTTTCGATCTTTATATATACTTTCGCCTAAGGGCGAAGTCTATCTTAGACCTTAGCTTAAGACTACCTTAGTCATTCCCTAGCTTAGATCCTTTCAACTTATGCACAGCGGAATATTATCTATCAACCATTGGTCTAAAACCAATCTAACACTTGTCAGGTCGAATCACCTTAACCATGATCAGTAGACACAACTACTACCAGCTCCAAGGTTGATCCTGAACCTAATCCAAGTCATACAAGTCCGAGGTTCCATTCCCCTAATCCATTCTATCTAGATCTATACAACATTGCTAGATCATACCTTTGCCACATCCACGGAGCTTGTTAGCTCATTGCCTCAGCTATCCCCAGCTTGTTAAACTAGCTTGTCCAGCTCAGCTGAGCTGAACCACTTCACTTGAGGTTCACTCTCTCCCAGCTGATCGAGCTTCAAGGCAGCTTCGCCCAGCTCCTTGTCTACTCGTACATCTCTCCTGTGTCTGCATAAAACCCTTCCCTTGGTTACTTAGTCATTCAACCAGCCATCCCCACTGACCAAGTACCTTTGGGAAGTCTTCAGCTACAAAAACAACCTCAAGCAAACATGCTCCAAAAACTAATTAAAATTCATGATAATTCATAACTAAGAGAATGGGCAAATCAGATTTCTCAGAACTGGCCTCGATCATACTGATCTCGCCCATGAACAGCCCATATGGCCATAACTGACCACCTCTAAATCAATGAGATAAAACTAATCTTTCACCATGGTAATTCATGATAAATACCCATTAAGAGATATTTGAAGTCATATCCTAACAATTCCTTCAGGAACTATCAGATCTCCACTTACCTGCCCAACCAAGGCCATGGAGAGATTTCTCTGAACCGGCCACTCCATGGTTCAGTACCTCCATGTATGAACATCATAAAATAAGATTAACAATGCCCACCAGTTCCTGAGTCAATCAACCAACCACCCCACATGACTCAGAACTGATGAGTCTTCACTCCTCCTAACCGGCCATGGAACTATGTCCCACTGAACCTGATTAGTGTTGCTCTTACCACTGGTGCATCCTTTGATCAATCAGATCAGACACCTCGATCCATCATCCATGGATCAGGTCGTCCATCCTTTCCCATGATCAGATCACACACAGCCTTCCTTGTATAATCACACCAGCACCATACTTGTGGTCCATACCAACAAGTACTAGCCTTACTCCTCTCCTTTGCTTGCTGTTGGATCCAAACGAATTGGACCTTACACTCCACATGGTTCCTCTGGTACTAGGACTCCCATGTGTCTCATCAGTGGGTCGGACTCATGGTTCACACCATGATCAAACCCAACACCAAACCATGATCCATCATGATCACTATCCAATGAACAGCATCTAACCATCATCTCACATGGATGAGTTAGATCAGTTATGATCCGCCCCTTTGTCCAGGGTCTTGGATTCCTAAGACACATCACAATATACATTCCTCAAGGGGCGTGCCATGCCTGGCCTTGATCCCACCCCAAGAGACACAACACAGACATAAACATAAACATAAACATAAGTAATCATCACATGTTACCTCATACTTGATCTTGCTAGACCTTGTGCTTCCCTAATCAGGTCCGGCCTTGTGCCTCTTGCACTTGTCTTATTCAGGTCTTATCACATACCTCCAGTATTGATAAGATCCATCCATGGGTCGCACCCATTATCCCTTCCATGGAACTTCCATGAAAACAGTTTCTGCACTGCATCCACCTTCAAGGCTGTTCATGCCTTTGAGAGTGGAGTCCGGCCTTCTCCATTCTCTTCTGGACATTGGCGTGTGTTACCATGATGTAGAGGAAGCCTAGGGTGTGTTCATCCATGATCAAACACCACCCAAGGGTCGTGCATCACTTCCAACTTCAGTTCCCATGAAACTGCCTTTCTACACACCACTGCCTTCAAGGCTGTCTCCACCATTGGAAGTGCATTCCGGCCCTCCATCTTCTCTCCTGGCTATTTGAATGCGTAGTATGGATGTAGAGGAAGCCTATGGCATGGCAAACCATAATCAAAACACACCAGAGTGTCGTTCTCAACTCCCCTCTTGATTGCCATCAAAACTGCCTCTTTGCTGCCTTTAAGCCTCTCTTGGTCTTGGATTGTGTAATCCGACCATCTCTCTGTTTTTCTCTGTTTTTTCTTTGTGTTTCAGGAAGAAGAATGAAGCCCTGACGTGCCTGCAAAGGCACGGACTTGCCTGATATATATAGAAGAATGGGCAGTTACCTTTCTAAAGGTTGCACCTTTTCGGTTTTAATTCTGTCCATTGATTTAATCAATGGTACAGATTGCACCCATTCGCCTATGGCAGTTACCAGACGTTCTTGACATGCCTAACTGCTCCTAGACATGTCACACAAAAGCCTTGGCTGGTTGCCCAAGCCCCTGGTTCAACCACAAGTGCCCACCGGCTCATCGGCACACCCGGGTGGTCCACATGGTCCGACCACTGTCCTGACCTGGCCCAACTGCCCAAGACTTGAACACTCAGTCCAGCTGAGTTGAGCTGATCCCCAGCTGACCCAGCTGAGTGCGCTAGTCCATCCAGCTCAGGGAGCTGACACACTCTTCAGTGAGCTACACTGAGCTGCACTACACTTCATCTGTTGGGGTCAAAATCGGTCAAGACAAAATCGATGTCCGAAAAATCTCGGAAAAACATGAAAAATGTTAGAGCAACCTCGAGAGACTAATTGTTAATCGAGAAACCTCGGGAAAATATTAAGTTCGAGATTAATCATCTCGAAATCAACTGCTAGAAACATTTTCTTCACAAGAAAAAACCTACGGAAAACTAAAAACGCAAAAAACACGCGCACGCCAGAGGAACCGAGCAGCCAACTCCGGACGTGGCCGTGGCCGCCGGCGGCTAGCCCCGTGCTGGCCGTGGCCGCCGGGCGGCTAGCCCCGTGCTGGCCGTGGCGGCGGCGGCTAGCGCCCGTGTTGGCCGTAGCCGCCGGGCGGCTAGCCCCGTCCGACGAAGACGCCGACCTCCACCACAGAAGGACTCGAAGTCAGTCAGCTCGACTGGCGGCAGCCTTCGAAAAACCCATGACAGAAGAGGAAGAAGACCTCTACTGGTCAGAGCAAGAAAGGTTGGCTGAGGACCAGACTCGGGCCTATCGCAGCCAACGTAGACAAAGGAGCGCGACGGCGCCAACGAAATCCACGATTTGCGCGAGTACATCGCCAAAACTGCAGCCGAGGTGAAAGCGGTAAAATCGCAGATTCACCACGCGACCAGCACTGCCCCCGAGATCGACCTGCTCCTCAGGAATCGAGAAAAACTCCGTTCACCTCTCGAATCACGGACGCACGAGTCTCAGATCCTGGGAAATAAAGCTTCCCACCTACGATGGAACCACAGATCCAAGGGCACATCTGCAGTCTTTCCAGATTGCGATGGCAAGGTCTAAACTTCCGGAGCGGGGAAAAGGACATCGGCTGCTGTCTCCTATTCGTCGAGAACCTCAGAGGTGCTGCGCTCGAGTGGTTCTCACACTTGAAAAGAAACTCCATCGGAAGTTTCCGCCAGCTTGCTTCGGCTTTTCTGAAGCAATTCTCCATGTTCATGGACAGGGAAACTTCCGACGTAGACCTTTGGAGTCTAATTCAAAAGGGAAGACGAACGCTCCGCGACTACATAAGGAGGTTCAAACTCGTGATGTCCAGGGTAACAGGCCTCAGCGACAGAGTCGCCATCGACGCCCTGAGGAAAAAACCTCTGGTACAAATCGAAATTCCGAAAGTGGATTTCTCTGGAAAGGCCACGCACCATCCAGGACACTCTCCACAAAGCAACGGATTTCATCATCATGGAAGAAGAGATGAAAATCCTAGCGAAAAAGCATGGACCGCCGAAAGTATCCGGCAAGAAGAAAACCTCTCATAACGACAAGTACGTCCATCACGAAGGGGAAGACGTCCAAGGCGAGCATAACTACGCCGTCCAATCCTGAACGAGGAAGGACCGCCGGAACACTTGGACGCGGAACTCGTACAAGGACAATTCCAGCTGCGAGTTCCATCAGACGAGAGGTCACTCCACCGCCAACTGCAAAGTCCTCGGCGCTAGACTCATTATGAAGCTGCTTGACGGCAAAACTAGCAACGGTCAAGAGCATGAGAGACCTGATCCTAGATTCTGACCGTCCGCCAAAGACCGACGGAGCCAATTCCAAGAATAACGCTCCTGGAACTCAATCGGGCGAAAAACGCGAACGGAGACAAGACGGCGAAGGAAACAACAACAACCGCCAAAGGATCAACATGGTCATCGGAGGATCGCATTTTTACCAGGACTCCGTTTCGTCAATCAAAGCCTACGGACGGAAGGCCGAGACAAAGCCCCGGATGGTGTCCAGAGGACGACGTTCCCAATCACGCAATCACCTTCGAGGAACAGGATACGACCGGACTCGATAAACCTCACTACGATCCTCTGGTCATCGACTTGGTGATTCAGGATCTCGAAGTCGGCCGCATCCTCATCGACACAGGAAGCACGGTCAATATCATGTTCTGCGACACTCTGCAGAGGATGAACATACCCCTCGGAGAAGTCATCCCAGAACCAAGACCATTGACTGGATTCTCGGGCGTCACGTCCATGACCCTCGGACAAAATCAGACTCCCGGTCATGGCTAAAGAAGTCACAAAAGATCGTCGAATTCGCGGTTGTGATAACCCGGCTATCTATAACGCCATAATGGGAACTCCTTGGATAAACGCCATGAAGGCAGTCCCGTCCACTTACCAACCTCGGCGTCAAGTTTCCACACCACTGGAACGGCGGTATAATCTGGGGAAGCCAAAACAGTCGCGACTCTGCTTCCTAGCCGAACATAAAAACTTTTGCAAGCAATCAGAACGCCCCAGTAGCTAACCCGAAGCGAACCAAGAAGAACCCGAGTATCTCCGAGAACTCAGCAAAAAATAACTCGGATTTGTCCGAACAGGCCACGACTCAGGACAGCGGGAAAATCCTTGAGTCCATCGGCGAGAAAACGGATGACCTAACTCCCAACGCGACCGCCGACTTAGCCGAAACAGTCAAGGCGCCGGAAATCGTGGAGTAGTAGCAACCGCGACAGGAACAGAACTACGAGATGGCTTGATCCTCGCAAGAGGTACGTAGGCAGCTCGTCGCAACCCGACGAGTTCAGCTATCCCCCTCACCAAAAAGGGGGGGGGGGAGATGGGAACAAACGTCCTTGTACTCCCGCAAAAATACTTTTCGCATTGTACTCTACCTCAGAAAAAGTTTTTTATTCAAATGCTTACTCAACGCATAAACATTACGGAAAAACGAAAATCATATCTTTGAGGAACGCGAGACGTCGTTAGTTCTCGAAAAGGTCTTGTTTCTCCATTCTCCTCCAAACAGTCCATCGTGACTCTAAAAACTCTTATCAAAACAGTCTGTCCTTCCGCGACTATAAATTCATTTCCGTCGATTGGCCCCGACGGAAAAACACAGAAAACGTTTCACTCAATCAAATTCGTAAGTCTGGCTTCTAACGAAGTCCTCTTGCATCCGACAAGGATACCATAGCGCGCTATA
>NW_026617940.1:0-14584 GCF_000801105.2 Raphanus sativus
ATAAGAGTAATCAGAGGAGAAGAAGAGATTCAAATGATACAAGGAAATGGTGTTACCCTTGGAACACAGTATGGCCGTACAACTTGGGAGACAAGGCAACACTACAACTTGTAAACAAGACTTGAACAGCAAGGAGATCCTTCCTAAGTCGCCTCTGATGTGTTTAAAAGAAGAGAGAGACGTTGGAGTGTGAAGACAAGAAGGAGGATGTCGGCAAGAATTTAATATTGTATTACTCTTGCCTTGGAGCCGTTCATGAGGGGTCGCTATCCAAGATCAGGCGACCAGACCACTTGCTCATTTGTTTATGCTTTTCTCCTTTGTTCTCTTATGCTGCTTATGTCGCTATATTTACATTGTATGCAAACCATTTCAAGTCAAGTGAATGAGATATGAAAACCACTTCACTAAACTCTCTCTCTCGGATTCTCTCATTCTCACTCTCTTAGTTACTAATCCTCATCACTCTTCACACTTAATCTTAAATCTCACATGGTATCAGAGCTCTCTTGCTCTTGAGACCTTAATTTCTTTTTCACTTCCGCATAATCTCTGTTCTTAACTTTCCCTTTTTAGCAAAATTTCTTTGTGTTCTTGAGGTGTTCTTCATTTATCACTCCAGAATTTGCCAAAAATGGAAAAGTCATCCAAAGTCTCCATTCCGGTTACACTCACTGGTGTAAACTATCTCTTGTGGTCTAGGCTTGTTAAAACAGCCTTGGAGGAAGAGGTCTCTGTTCTCACATAACAGAAGACAAGCCCTCTAAAGAAACTGTCCAAGGAGGGGACAGTACTGAAGTTGTGGTTGCTACCGAAGACAAGTGGGATCAGGAGGATCTCTTGGTGCTGTCTATCATCCAAAGCAGCCTTGACGCACCAATCTTGGAAGCTTACTCTTACTGTGAGACTCCCAAAGAGTTGTGGAACACTCTTCAGAAGGTGTATGGCAACATATCAAACTTGAGTAGAGTGTTTGAGGTCAAGAGGGCCATTAGCTCACTCCACCAAGAAGACATGGATTTCAACCAGCATTTCGGCAAGTTCCGAGCCTTGTGGGCTGAGTTGGAGATGCTGAGGCCATGTACTGTGGACCCTAGCATACTTAAAGACCGGAGAGAAGAAGACAAGGTGTTTGCCTTACTCCTCACCATGAACCCCGGCTACAATGATCTCATTAAACACTTGCTGAGGGCCGAGAAGCTACCAACCTTGGAAGAAGTATGCTCTCAAATCCAGAAGGAACAAGGGTCGGTTGGACTCTTTGGAGGCAAAGGAGAGCTTGTGTTAGTGAACCAAGCTGAAGGCACAGCGAACAAGGGTCAGTACAAGCCGGAGGACAAGAAAGTGTGGGTTTGTGACCATTGCAAGAAGAAAGGGCATGGCAAGGACAAGTGCTGGATTCTCCACCCTCACCTCAAGCCAATAAAGTTCAGGCTCCTCTCAATGATGCAAGAGCCAACTACTCTGGTGAGATGGGTGAACCAAGCACTCCAAACCCCACACGAGCCATTTCAAACACCAATCCAGCTGGTGAAGGCAAAGCGCTTGTATCAAGCAACTCCAGTACCTTGAGAATCACTCCTGATGATATCATCAAGAGATCTGACATTGAGGCTCTCATCAGGGCCCTCAAGGACCACTCTGGTAACACCTTTGGTACCTCTTTACATGCTACTAATATTGACTATTCCTTGAATGCGATTGCTAGCTCTAAAGTGAACAAACCTTTAGTGATTGATTCAGGGGCTAGTCATCATATGATAAGTGATCTAGGGTTGATTAAAAATATTGTCCCTGCCCTAGGAAATGTTTGTGTAGCTAATGGAGAGTTGGTTCCAATTAAAGGGGTGGGTGATCTTAGGATATTTGAAAAAGACTCTAAAGCCTTTTATATGCCTAGTTTCACTTCCAACTTGTTATCAGTAAAAAGGGTTGCCACTGATTTAAATTGCCATGTTACCTTCACTCCTAATGATGTTTTGTTTCAGGATATTGAAACTAGTAGGTTGCTTGGCAAAGGTGTAACCAAGGGAGACTTGTACTTGCTTGAAGACACTAAGCTTACTTCCGATTTATCTCTTGCTTTAAATTCATGTTTTAATTTCCCTAAAGATGTAATGTGGCATGCTAGATTAGGTCATCCTCACTCTCGTGCCTTGAACATCATGTTGCCTAGTATTTCTTTTCAAAAAGATTGTGAAGCTTGTATCTTAGGAAAGCATTGTAAAACTGTGTTTCCTAAATCAAGTACTATCTATGAATGTGCCTTTGATTTAATTCACTCTGATGTTTGGACTGCACCATGCGCATCTAGGGAGTTTCATAAATACTTTGTGACATTCATAGATGAGAAAACCAAGTATACTTGGATCACTTTGCTTAAATCAAAGGATAGGGTGTTAGATGCTTTTATAAATTTTCAAAATTATGTATCTAACCATTACAATGCCAAGATAAAAATTTTGAGATCAGATAATGGTGGGGAATACACAAGCACAGCATTTAAACAACACCTATCCAAGCATGGAGTGATCCATCAAACAAGCTGTTCATACACTCCACAACAAAATGGAGTGGCTGAGAGAAAGAATAGGCACCTTATGGAGGTTGCTAGGAGTATGATGTTCCACATGAATGTGCCAAAGAGGTTTTGGGGCGATGCAGTGATGACAGCATGCTACCTGATCAACAAGATACCAACCAAAATCTTGCAAGATCAGTCACCACATGAGGTATTAAACAAATATCGTCCATCTATAGATCACCTTCGGGTATTTGGGTGTGTGTGCTTTGTTTTGATTCCAGGACAACAAAGAAACAAGCTGGAACCAAAGAGCACCAGAGCCATGTTTATAGGCTACTCTCCTCACCAAAAAGGATACAAGTGCTATGTGCCAGATACCAAGAGGGTTCTAGTATCCAGGGATGTGAGGTTTGTTGAGTCCAAAGGCTACTATGCAGAAAAGAGTTGGGATGAAGTAAAAGACTTGTCTCAATCAGCATCAGATAGGGCTGAGAACTTGAGAAGAGTTATGAGGGGCATTGGCATCAGTATACCAGGAGGGAATACAACAGCTGAGTCAAGCTCTCATCAGGAGGGTTCCACAAGCAATAGAGACCAGGAGGGTCCTAGTAATGAAGCTGCTGCGGATGCTCCTCTTGATCCTGAGGGGGGGAAGATAACTGAGATACAACCACAAAGCTCAGTTTCTCATGATCAAGCAGAGCAACCAGAAGGATCAGTGGGTAGCAGAGATCAGACGGATGATGAGGCTACAATACTAGAAGAACCAGCTCAAGCTCAACCACCAAGAAGAAGTGAGAGGATCAGACGTCCCCCAACAGATTGGGTGAATACAAGAGTGTATTTCAACTCACAAGCCGTGGCTCATCCCATCCAAGCTACATGCTCTCTAGCTCAGTTTCCTGAGAACCACCAAGTCTTTATGGCAAATGTGGATCAAGAATTCATTCCGAGAAGCTATAAAGAAGCCATGGAGATAGATGAATGGAGAGAGTCTGTGGAGGATGAGATGGGGGCTATGGAAAAGAATGGAACCTACTTTGAGAGTGAGCTCCCCAAAGGCAAGAAGGCAGTGACCAGCATGCTTCTGTTCACAATCAAGTATCTAGCTAATGGGAAACCTGAGAGGAAGAAGACCAGGCTAGTAGCAAGAGGCTACACCCAAGTGTATGGAGAGGATTATCTAGAAACGTTTGCTCCAGTAGCAAAGTTACACACCATAAGGGTTGTGCTCTCTCTTGCCGTGAATTTGGAATGGGATCTTTGGCAAATGGATGTCAAGAATGCATTCTTACAAGGAGAGCTAGAAGATGAAGTGTACATGCGCCCACCACCTGGAATGGAAAGCATGGTCAAGCCTGGCAATGTTTTGAGACTGAGGAAAGCAATATATGGTCTGAAGCAATCCCCAAGAGCCTGGTATCACAAGCTGAGCTCAACACTGAATGGAAGGGGCTTTGTCAAATCTGAGGCTGATCACACCTTGTTCACTCTGACCAGCAAGCAAGGAATCATTGTTATACTCATCTATGTAGATGATATAATCATCACAGGCAGTAACAAAGAAGGGATCAGCTCAACCAAAGCATTTCTTAAAGCAACATTCGACATCAAGGACTTGGGAGAGCTCAAGTACTTCCTAGGGATTGAGATTTGCAGATCTAAGGAAGGGCTGTTCCTATCACAAAGAAAATACACCTTGGATTTGTTAAAAGAAGCTGGTGATCTTGACAGTAGAGCTGCTAAAACACCACTAGAAGAAGGATACAAGGTGATGCGTGAGGGGGAGATAGAAGATAAGCCATATGGAGATGTAAGGCACTATAGGAAAATGGTGGGAAAGCTCATCTATCTAACCATTACAAGACCGGATGTATGCTTTGCTGTGAACCAAGTCAGTCAGCACATGCAAGCGCCAAAGATGCACCATTGGAACATGGTGGAAAGGATTCTGAGATACCTAAGAGAGGCACCAGGACAAGGAGTATGGCTAGGGTGCAACAAGAGCACTGAGATAGTGGGGTATTGTGATGCAGATTGGGCTGGAGACAGAGTGGACAGGAGGTCTACTACTGGATATTGTACCTTCATAGGAGGCAACTTAGTCACTTGGAAGAGCAAGAAGCAGAAGATAGTCTCATGCTCCAGTGCAGAAGCTGAGTATAGAGCAATGAGGAAACTCACCAGTGAGCTAATCTGGATGAAGAATCTGCTAAGGGATTTGGGAATTGAGAGCAAAGATCCCATCACAATGCATTGTGATAACCAGGCAGCCATCCATATAGCCTCCAACAATGTGTTCCATGAAAGAACCAAACACATTGAAGTTGATTGCCATAAAGTCAGACAGGCAGTGGAGCAACGCATCATACTGCCATGTTACACCAGAAGTGAAGAGCAACTGGCAGACATCTTCACCAAAGCAGCAAGCCGAAAGGTCTGTGAGTTCATCCATTCAAAGCTTGGACTCATAGACATATCATCTCACTGATTCTCTCCTTCATGAAGTGTTCTACTCTTTTCCCTTGGCGTGGTTTTTATCCCATGTGGTTTTACCTAGCCAAGGTTTTAATGAGGGAATGCTTCATGACTTCCAAGCTTGACTTGTTTCACATGGTCAAGCTTGAGGGGGAGTGTTGAGATGAAGCATAGTGACATAAGAGTAATCAGAGGAGAAGAAGAGATTCAAATGATACAAGGAAATGGTGTTACCTTGGAACACAAGTATGGCCGTACAACTTGGGAGACAAGGCAACACTACAACTTGTAAACAAGACTTGAACAGCAAGGAGATCCTTCCTAAGTCGCCTCTGATGTGTTTAAAAGAAGAGAGAGACGTTGGAGTGTGAAGACAAGAAGGAGGATGTCGGCAAGAATTTAATATTGTATTACTCTTGCCTTGGAGCCGTTCATGAGGGGTCGCTATCCAAGATCAGGCGACCAGACCACTTGCTCATTTGTTTATGCTTTTCTCCTTTGTTCTCTTATGCTGCTTATGTCGCTATATTTACATTGTATGCAAACCATTTCAAGTCAAGTGAATGAGATATGAAAACCACTTCACTAAACTCTCTCTCTCGGATTCTCTCATTCTCACTCTCTTAGTTACTAATCCTCATCACTCTTCACACTTAATCTTTAAATCTCACACTGGTGATCTAGATAAACTGATGCCAAGCCTCTCCATTACCATTCTAAGGTTACTTGCTCTGTCTGAGGCAGATTGAGATAGGTTCTCAAGCTCTTCCCAACTCCTCTCAGCATAGTAGCCTTTTGATTCCAGAAACTTCACATCCTTGGATACTAGGACCCTTCTTGTGTCTGGAACATAGCACTTGTATCCTTTCTGATGTGTGGAATAGCCTATGAACATTGCCTTAGTACTCTTTGCTTCCAGCTTGTTCCTTAGTTCTCCTGGTACAAACACAAAACACACACACCCAAAAACCCGCAAGTGATCAAGAGATGGTTTAGTTTTGTTTAGTACCTCATATGGTGTGGAGTCAAGAAGCACTTGGTTGGCGTGCGGTTGATTAGATAAGTGGCAGTGACCACTGCATCTCCCCAAAACCTCTTAGGCACATTCGCATGAAACATGATGCTTCTGGCTACCTCCATTAAGTGTCTATTCTTCCTCTCAGCTACACCATTTTGTTGTGGAGTATAAGGACAGCTGGTTTGTTGTATGATTCCGTGTGTGGCTAAGTATTGTTTGAAGGTTGTGCTTGTATATTCACCACCATTATCTGATCTAAGAATTTTAATCTTAACATTGAAATGGTTAGTGATATAGTTTTGAAAATTTTTAAATGCTTCTAGCACCCTATCCTTTGATTGCAACAGAGTTATCCAAGTATACTTAGATTTTTCATCTATGAATGTCACAAAATACTTATACTGATCTCTAGATGCACAAGGAGCAGTCCACACATCACTATGAATTAAATCAAAGCAATTTTCATAGATAGTCTTGGATTTAGGAAACACATTTCTACGATGTTTTCCCAATATACAAGCTTCACAATCACTTTTAAACTTAATACTCGGCAATAGGATGTTCAAAGCATGAGAGTGAGGATGTCATAGTCTAGCATGCCACATTACATCTTTAGGGAATTCAGAAACAGAAACAAATGCACTAGATAATTCAGAAGTTGGTCTTGTGTCCTCAAGCAGGTATAGATCGCCCTTGGTGACACCTTTCCCAAGCAACTTACTAGAATCAATATCCTGAAAATACACACTGTTAGGAGTGAAGGTAACATTGCAATTTAAATCATTAGTTACCCTCTTAACAGACAGCAAGTTTGAAGCAAAGGTTGGCATATACAGGGCTTTAGATTCTTTATCAAACAATCTAAGATCTCCTACACCTTTTATTGGAATCTTATCCTCATTTGCTATCATCACATTTCCTAAGGCTGGTTCAACATTTTTAATCAAATTTAAATCACTGATCATGTGGTGAGAAGCACCAGAATCAATTACCAGAGGTTTAATAAATTTTGAAACATCACCAGCAGTGTGATAAGCATTAAGAGATAGACCAAGGGTTCTAGAGATACCAGATTCTTTTAGGGCCTTGATGAGAGCTTCCACATCAGACTTCTTGAGAAGCTCATCCAGGTTGACCCTTGGTGCCGTGTACACTGAGGTTGATGCCATTGCACTTCCTCCACCATGGTTAGGAGTCGCCGGCTCACCATCAGTTGTGAAGTTAGCTCTTGCATCCTGGTACTGAGATCTTCCCTCCTTGAATTTGTTTGGCTTCAGGTGAGGGTGAAGAATCCAGCACTTATCCTTTAGATGCCCCTTCTTCTTGCAATGATCACAGATCAAGGATTTTCTATCCTCTGGTTTGTATGCAGCTTTGTTGGCCACAATCTCCTCAGCTTGATGCGCCATGTTCAAGTCTCCTTTGCTTCCAAAGAGACTCACTGACCCCTCTTCCTTCTGGATTTGTGCACAAACATCATCTAGATCAGGGAGTTTATCAGCTCTCAGTTGATCAGTGCTCCATAGGATGTGTTGAGGGTGAGAAGCATTCCAAAGACTTTATCTTCTTCACGCCTGGCTAGGAGAATGTCAGGATCCACAGTGTGAGGTCTCAGCAGCTCCAGCTCGGCCCAAAGAGATCTAAACTTGCCAAAATGTGATTGAAACTCCATGTCTCCTTGGTTGAGACCATTTAGAGCTTTCTTCACTTCAAAGACCCTTGTCAGGTTGGAAACATTTCCATACACTTTGTACAGAGTGTCCCATAGCTGCTTGGTGGTCTCACAGTAGGAGTAGGACTCCATGATTGCGGGTTCAAGAGAGCTAAGTAGAGCTGAGAGCACCATGAGGTCTTCTTGTCCCCATTTGTCTTCATCAGCTTCTTCTTTCTCTTTTCCCTTCTCTTCTTGGACAGTGGGCTTTGTGGGAGCTTCAGTTGTTGCATACTTCCACAAGCCTTTGCCTCCAAGAGCTCTCTTCACCATCCTGGCCCAGAAGAGGTAATTAACCCCTTTTAAGGTCACAGGAATGTTGAGTTGTTTGTGGTGGTTGTTGTTTTCATCCATCTTTCTTTAATTCGCCAAGAACAGGAGAGAGAAAGTTTAGGAGATGATTTTGAGATAAGAACAGAGTAATTTGCGGAAGAGAATAGGTTTCAAGAGCTTTGATGCTCTGATACCATGAAGATTTGTAACGATTTATATGATAATATGAGAGATTTATGAAGAGAGTACACGATTTGGTATGAATGAATTATGAAGAACAAGAGTGATGAGTGAGAGAGTGTGACGAACAAGGAGAGAGTGAATGAGGAATTGTATTTCCTTAGATTGATAATTATGTGATACAGCCTATTTAAAGACAAACAAGACATTGCAACTTGCAATGAGGTAATCAATAAACAATGAGAGGTAGTACAGAAAAGATTAAACAATGTGGAGAGACTTCTGGCGTGATCAGGCTCGTGCAGCTGAGGGAAAGCGACAGCTCCCAACGGTCCACTCTGCCTTGATCTTCCTTAACCCGCCCGTGACTCTTCTCCAACGTCTCTCTTCTCTTGGTGTCGACATCCTTCACATTTCTAGTATATTTAAACCATGTGCTTCTCATGTCTAAGTCCTCAACGTGCCTTGCACGCCATGTTAGGTTAGATCCCACATGTTGCACTAAAACTGCACCATTGATTATTCTCATGCGTGTCTTGTTCTCTTCTTCTTAGTCTTGTATCTCTTATTCTCTTCATGTCAACACAGGCTAATCTAGAATCATCTGGATAGAAGGTGGGATATCTTCTTGCTCACAACACTTATGAGATTTATTCAACTTCCTGGTTATTCTCCACTGATTAGTGGTTCCAAATAAAGCTTCTTAGATCGTGGTTCATCCTGGTTTGATAAGAATCATGAAGATATTGCCATATGTCCGAACAGCTAATCTGGAATCATCTGGATAGAAAGTGGATATCTTCTTAATCACAACTCCTATGAGACTTATTCAACTTCCTGGTTATTCTCCCACTGATTAGTGGTTCCAAATAAAGCTTCTTAGATCATGGTCCATCCTGGTTTGATAAGAATCATGAAGATATTGCCATATGTCCGAACAGGCTAATCTGGAATCATCTGGATAGATGGGATATCTTCTTACTCACAACTCCTATGAGATTTATTCAACTTCCTGGTTATTCTCCACTGATTAGTGGTTCCAAATAAAGCTTCTTAGATCGTGGTTCATCCTGGTTTGATAAGAATCATGAAGATATTGCCATATGTCCGAACAGGCTAATCTGGAATCATCTGGATAGAAAGTGGGATATCTTCTTACTAACAACTCCTATGAGATTTATTCAACTCCTGGTTATTCTCCACTGATTAGTGGTTCCAAATAAAGCTTCTTAGATCGTGGTTCATCCTGGTTTGATAAGAATCATGAAGATATTGCCATATGTCCGAACAGGCCAATCTGGAATCATCTGGATAGAAAGTGGGATATCTTCTTACTCACAACTCTATGAGATTTATTCAACTTCCTGGTTATTCTCCACTGATTAGTGGTTCCAAATAAAGCTTCTTAGATCGTGGTTCATCCTGGTTTGATAAGAATCATGAAGAATATTGCATATGTCCGAACAGGCTAATCTGGAATCATCTGGATAGAAAGTGGGATATTATCTTACTCAAAACTCCTATGAGATTTATTCAACTTCCTGGTTATTCTCCACTGATTAGTGGTTCCAAATAAAGCTTCTTATATCGTGGTTCATCCTGGTTTGATAAGAATCATGAAGATATTGCATATGTCCGAACAGCCCAATCTGGAATCATCTGGATAGAAAGTGGGATATCTTTCTTACTCACAACTCCTATGAGATTTATTCAACTTCCTGGTTATTCTCCACTGATTAGTGGTTCCAAATAAAGCTTCTTAGATCGTGGTTCATCCTGGTTGATAAGAAAGAATCATGAAGATATTGCCATATGTCCGAACAGCAATCTGGAATCATCTGGATAGAAAGTGGGATATCTTCTTACTCACAACTCCTATGAGATTTATTCAACTTCCTGGTTATTCTCCACTGATTAGTGGTTCCAAATAAAGCTTCTTAGATCGTGGTTAATCTGGTTTGATAAGAATCATGAAGATATTGCCATATGTCCGAACAGGCTAATCTGGAATCATCTGGATAAAGTGGGATATTTCTTACTCACAAACTCCTATGAGATTTATTCAACTTCCTGGTTATTCTCCACTGATTAGTGGTTCCAAATAAAGCTTCTTAGATCGTGGTTCATCCTGGTTTGATAAGAATCATGAAGATATTGCCATATGTCCGAACAGGCTAATCTGGAATCATCTGGATAGAAAGTGGGATTCTTCTTACTCACAACTCCTATGAGATTTATTCAACTTCCTGGTTATTCTCCACTGATTAGTGTTCCAAATAAAGCTTCTTAGATCGTGGTTCATCCTGGTTTGATAAGAATCATGAAGATAATTGCCATATGTCCGAACAGGCTAATCTGGAATCATCTGGATAGAAAGTGGGATATCTTCTTAATCACAACTCCTATGAGATTTATTCAACTTCCTGGTTATTCTCCACTGATTAGTGGTTCCAATAAAGCTTCTTAGATCGTGGTTCATCCTGGTTTTGATAAGAATCATGAAATATTGCCATATGTCCGAACAGGCTAATCTGGAATCATCTGGATAGAAAGTGGGATATCTTCTTACTCACAACTCCTATGAGATTTATTCAACTTCCTGGTTATTCTCCACTGATTAGTGGTTCCAAAAAAGCTTCTTAGATCGTGGTTCATCCTGGTTTGATAAGAATCATGAAGATATTGCCATATGTCCGAACAGCCCAATCTGGAATCATCTGGATAGAAAGTGGGATATCTTCTTACTCACAACTCCTATGAGATTTATTCAACTTCCTGGTTATTCTCCACTGATTAGTGGTTCCAAATAAAGCTTCTTAGATCGTGGTTCATCCTGGTTTGATAAGAATCATGAAGATATTGCCATATGTCTGAACAGGCTAATCTGGAATCATCTGGATATAAAGTGGGATATCTTCTTACTCACAACTCCTTGAGAATTTATTCAACTTCCTGGTTATTCTCCACTGATTAGTGGTTCCAATCAAGCTTCTTATATATTGGTTCATCCTGGTTTGATAAGAATCATGAAGATATTGCCATATGTCCGAACATGCTAATCTGGAATCATCTGGATAGAAATTGGGATATCTTCTTACTCACAACTCCTATGAGATTTATTCAACTTCCTGGTTATTCTCCACTGATTAGTGGTTCCAAATAAAGCTTCTTAGATCGTGGTTCATCCTGGTTTGATAAGAAATCATGAAGATATTGCCATATGTCCGAACAGGCTAATCTGGAATCATCTGGATAGAAAGTGGGATATCTTCTTACTCACAACTCCTATGAGATTTATTCAACTTCCTGTTATTCTCCACTGATTAGTGGTTCCAAATAAAGCTTCTTAGATCGTGGTTCATCCTGGTTTGATAAGAATCATGAAGATATTGCCATATGTCCGAACAGGCCAATCTGGAATCATCTGGATAGAAAGTGGGATATCTTCTTACTTCAACTCCTATGAGATTTATTCAACTTCCTGGTTATTCTCCACTGATTAGTGGTTCCAAATAAAGCTTCTTAGATCGTGGTTCATCCTGGTTTGATAAGAATCATGAAGATATTTCCATATGTCCGAACAGGCTAATCTGGAATCATCTGGATAGAAAGTGGGATATCTTCTTACTCACAACTCCTATGAGATTTATTCAACTTCCTGGTTATTCTCCACTGATTAGTGGTTCCAAATAAAGCTTCTTAGATCGTGGTTCATCCTGGTTTGATAAGAATCATGAAGATATTGCCATATGTCCCGAACAGGCTAATCTGGAATCATCTGGATAGAAAGTGGGATATCTTCTTACTCACAAACTCCTATGAGATTTATTCAACTTCCTGGTTATTCTCCACTGATTAGTGGTTCCAAATAAAGCTTCTTAGGTGGTTCATGGTTTGATAAGAATCATGAAGATATTGCCATATGTCCGAACAGCTAATCTGGAATCATCTGGATAGAAAGTGGGATATCTTCTTACTCACAACTCCTATGAGATTTATTCAACTTCCTGGTTATTCTCCACTGATTAGTGGTTCCAAATAAAGCTTCTTAGATCGTGTTCATCCTGGTTTGATAAGAATCATGAAGATATTGCCATATGTCCGAACAGGCTAATCTGGAATCATCGGGATAGAAAGTGGGATATCTTCTTACTCACAACTCCTATGAGATTTATTCAACTTCCTGGTTATTCTCCACTGATTAGTGGTTCCAAATAAAGCTTCTTAGATCGTGGTTCATCCTGGTTTGATAAGAATCATGAAGATATGCCATATGTCCGAACAGGCTAATCTGGAATCATCTGGATAGAAAGTGGGATATCTTCTTACTCACAACTCCTATGAGATTTATTCAACTTCCTGGTTATTCTCACTGATTAGTGGTTCACAATAAAGCTTCTTAGATCGTGGTTCATCCTGGTTTGATAAGAATCATGAAGATATTGCCATATGTCCGAACAGGCCAATCTGGAATCATCTGGATAGAAAGTGGGATATCTTCTTACTCACAACTCCTATGAGATTTATTCAACTTCCTGGTTATTCTCCCTGATTAGTGGTTCCAAATAAAGCTTCTTAGATCGTGGTTCATCCTGGTTTGATAAGAATCATGAAGATATTGCCATATGTCCGAACAGGCCTAATCTGGAATCATCTGGATAGAAAGTGGGATATCTTCTTACTCACAACTCCTATGAGATTTATTTCAACTTCCTGGTTATTCTCCACTGATTAGTGGTTCCAAATAAAGCTTCTTAGATCGTGGTTCATCCTGGTTTGATAAGAATCATGAAGATATTGCCATATGTCCGAACAGGCTAATCTGGAATCATCTGGATAGAAAGTGGGATATCTTCTTACTCACAACTCCTATGAGTTTATTCAACTTCCTGGTTATTCTCCACTGATTAGTGGTTCCAAATAAAGCTTCTTAGATCGTGGTTCATCCTGTTTGATAAGAATCATGAAGATATTGTCATATGTCCGAACAGGGCTAATCTGGAATCATCTGGATAGAAAGTGGGATATCTTCTTACTCACAACTCCTATGAGATTTATTCAACTTCCTGGTTATTCCCACTGATTAGTGGTTCCAAATAAAGCTTCTTAGATCGTGGTTCATCCTGGTTTGATAAGAATCATGAAATAATGGCATATGTCCGAACAGGCAAATCTGGAATCATCTGGATAGAAGGTGGGATATCTTCTTGCTCACAACACTTATGAGATTTATTCAACTTCCTGGTTATTCTCCACTGATTAGTGGTTCCAAATAAAGCTTCTTAGATCGTGGTTCATCCTGGTTTGATAAGAATCATGAAGATATTGCCATATGTCCGAACAGGCTAATCTGGAATCATCTGGATAGAAAGTGGGATATCTTCTTACTCACAACTCCTATGAGATTTATTCAACTTCCTGGTTATTCTCCACTGATTAGTGGTTCCAAATAAAGCTTCTTAGATCGTGGTTCATCCTGGTTTGATAAGAATCATGAAGATATTGCCATATGTCCGAACAAGCTAATCTGGAATCATCTGGATATAAAGTGGGATATCTTCTTAATCACAACTCCTATGAGATTTATTCAACTTCCTGGTTATTCTCCACTGATTAGTGGTTCCAAATAAAGCTTCTTAGATCGTGGTTCATCCTGGTTGATAAGAATCATGAAGATATTGCCATATGTCCGAACAGCCTAATCTGGAATCATCTGGATAGAAGTGGGATATCTTCTACTCACAACTCCTATGAGATTTATTCAACTTCTGGTTATTCTCCACTGATTAGTGGTTCCAAATAAAGCTTCTTAGATCGTGGTTCATCCTGGTTTGATAGAATCATGAAGATATTGCATATGTCCGAACAGGCTAATCTGGAATCATCTGGATAGAAAGTGGGATATCTTCTTACTCACAACTCCTATGAGATTTATTCAACTTCCTGGTTATTCTCCACTGATTAGTGGTCCAAATAAAGCTTCTTAGATCGTGGTTCATCCTGGTTTGATAAGAATCATGAAGATATTGCCATATGTCGAACCAGGCTAATCTGGAATCATCTGGATAGAAAGTGGGATATCTTCTACTCACAATTCCTATGAGATTTATTCAACTTCCTGGTTATTCTCCACTGATTAGTGGTTCCAAAATAAAGCTTCTTTAGATCGTGGTTCATCCTGGTTTGATAAGAAATCATGAAGATAATGGCATATGTCCGAACAGGCAAATCTGGAATCATCTGGATAAGAAGGGGGATATCTTTTTGCTCACAACACTTATGAGATTTATTCAACTTCCTGGTTATCTCCACTGATTAGTGGTTCCAAATAAAGCTTCTTAGATCGTGGTTCATCTGGTTTGATAAGAATCATGAAGATATTGCCATATGTCCGAACAGG